>NC_141552.1:29217500-29365000 GCF_021556685.1 Rattus norvegicus
GAATATCCAAATGATGTTTAATCTTTTCCAAGGCTTTCCTCTAGCCCCTGCTTTTGGCCTATTGTGGGGTAATGAAAAACAAAAGAAAATTGCTTGCTTCTGCTTGTGAGCAGAGAATCCACCAAGTGAAAAACCCTGGACTAGAGAAAGCACACTACCTACACGCTCCTTTTCTTTTCTTTTCTTTTGAGTCTTGTTATTGTAGCTCAGGCTGGCTTAGAACCTATGATCTTCTTGCCCAGGAGACAGCTCTCCAGGAAGTCTACCTCCTGGAAGATTTTCAATGCTGAAGATGAGCTCATGGGAAATAACTTCTCTCCAGAGAGTTTCTCCTAATATTATTACAGCTGGGACTGAAGACCATGGCTCAAAGGCTCAATGCCAAGATCTTGCTAGCCTCCACTGTATATGTGCAATGCTTCTAGAACTTGAAAAAGGCAGAATAAACCTTAAAAGGAAGATTCTCTTCCTCTTTACTGTCAATCCCTCTCTCCTCACAAAAGTAGCCAATATCAGCTGGGTCTTCTTAAGGATTTCCAGGAAAATTGTGTAAATCACCTGCCAGTAGGTATGCATTCTCTGATGTAAAGGGATCACAGCATGTAGGAAACTGGGGATCAGCATTTGAATTCGAAGTGAGACCAAGAAAGATAGATAGGGCCTGTTGTCTCTCATGCAGAGTATGGAGGAGGTGGAGGAGGAAGAGGAGGGGGAGGAGGGGAAGGAGACTTGTTTAGGGGCCCCATCTGGGAAAAGTATAAGAAGGGTAAATCGGGGTGAATATGATTGAAGTAATTATATCCATGCATGAAAATGTTGTCAGGAAGTAATTATTATTTTGTACAATTAAAATACACAATAAAAAATCAGAATCCAACAAGAAACCCCTTTTAATTTAAGGCAACCAAACCTTGTACTAACTATATGTTGCACCTATTTTCTCTGATGACTTTTGGCTTTAGGCCATACATTTTGAAATGTATATATGGTAAAAATATATCAATGCCTAAGAGACTGGTTTATGTTTGGATTAGATCTCAAGATCTCTCTATTAAGGAAGATTCTATAAATACTAAGAAACAATGGCAACGACTATCCAGATGTGGGTTCTGACTGTGTTCTTTGCACACATGGAGGCTCCCTGACTGACCGGCCTTCCAGTGGTTCTTTGAGCTCTCCTTTAAGATACTTGATTGCACATTGCAATAGTTAAATAGTTGACCCTGAAAGGAAGTAGGGTGGTGTAACCCACAAATTCTAGCGTACAAGAGACATGGGCAAGAGGATAACGAATCGAAAGCCAGTCAGGACTCCATAAAGAGTCCCTTGCTCAAAAACAAATAGAGTCCAATCTTGAGTATTCTATACTCAAGATAAGATGTTAAAGTGTCTTTGTGGTTGTTCTGGAAACCATATCGTTATTATCTTGTCTGGGTTTTCAAAGTCAAGGATGGAGCAGTGCCTAGCGTTGTGCAGTGGCTTGGATGAGTACAATTATCAGGGTAAAAGAAATGTCTGAGGAAGAGGCAGACCTTCCTGGAAGGCCTGGAAAGCTCAAGACACTTTACGATTTCTCCAAGGGGAAGAGAAGAAAACAAGAAGGACTTGGACCAAGACTTAAAGCTTACTTTGAGAAGGTTTGAAATAACTGACTTATGACACAGTTTCAAACTTTTTGTGAAACAGGGATCATTTTAAGCTGCAAACTTACATAGCTGTCAACCTTAAACTCTGGAAGAGAAGCAGCCACATCAATTATGAAGTTCCTCAAAACCTAGATATGTGTGTGTGTGTGTGTGTGTGTGTGTGTGTCACCTGGGTTCCCATTAAAATGTAGATTTTGATTTGGGTGATGGCTGTCAGAACCCAGTTTCTACTACATGTTTGAACAACTACTTGGCTTCAGAAACCAAACCTTTCAGCAGACACACACACACACACACACACACACACACACACACACACACACACACACACTCCTTGACCATTTGCCCCAGGCTTGCTGTTCCCTGCTCCCTTCTCCTTCCACCCCCTTCTCTTGCTTCCTCTGATAGTATTAATGTATGTGTATAAGCATGTTTCTATGTATTTATGTATGTATATACACATGCTTATGTGTGTTTATGTATGTGTGTATGTCTGCTTATATACATCTTGATCTTTCTACTTCCTAAAGCATCAAGAACCGGGCTGTTTTTACAGAAACCACAAATGTATTTCATGGAAAACCATTGGGCACCAAGGCCAAACATCAACAAATTGATACTTTCTTGCTTTGTCACGCCTGATTTAAGGAAATCAACACAAAACGGGCTACGATTTGGAAATTGACTTCAACCACATTTAAACTGTTCTCTTTTAAAATATTAGCAGCTGAGTGCATAAACCAATATTTATTTTCTAATCAAAGGTTTGTGGCAAACGGTTTATAAATGAGAGGGGAAAAATGCCTCAGAAATGTTTCTGGAATCGAACTAGAAATGGGATATTTTATTTCTTTAAGTGGCAGTCGTAGGCCTTCATCCACTAAGATTCTTACTGCTCTGGAGAAAGGGAGAGAGCTTGGAGAACTACTGACCGCTGCAGAGAAGTCCAATGCCAGGACTCCCCACCAAACATCACCATAAATAAATTTTTTTTGTAGAAGTAAGCTGGAGATCCTGCTACATTAAGGGGAATCTATTTGCAGAATGACCGTGTAGAGAGGACCCCTTAAGAGAAGCTTCCAGAATTCCATTATCTCAACTGTCACTCGCCACCGGATTTGTCTTGGCGCTGTGTGTTTTCATGAATTACTTGAGCTGTTTGTTTTTCCTTTATCAGCCATCACCCTGTCAGCCAGGCCATTCATAACAACTTTTGGCAGCTCATCAGGGGAGTTCAGAGGCTGAGTAGGACCCTATCGACTCTCACACCTCATTGTGTGAGACTGTTTACCAGCTCTGCCTCTTCTGTAAATATTACAAGCAGAGCCTGAAAGGAAAGATGTGTGGAAATGAAATGGCTTGCCTGGGAGCACTTGGCTGGGGTGGAGGGAGGACTGAGGAGTGTGTGAGCCTCACTGGACTAAGTCATACCCACCTCTCCTGGGAAGTTTTGTGTGCGCTGGTTAATTAGACAACATTGAATCTGACTTTGCATCTTTGTAGCGGGGGGAGGGTGAAGTGAGACTTCTGTAATTAGGGAGTACAGATCACTTCTGTCACAATTCCACTCCTGTCCTACTTAACGCCTGCTTCTGTAGTATTTTCTTACTCTGTCTTTTGTGCTTGACTGGCAAGGGCGCTGTTATTCCATGAACCAAGTGCCGGACAGTCCCTGGGCTGAGTTTCTGCCAGTCACTCATTAGAAATAACCTCCTGTTTGAAATGAAAGCCACTGATTATCCACTAAGCACATAGCACTGTGGATAACAACAACAACATACACCTTCTTCGGTCTTTATTTTCATCAGTTACACAGGTACAGATTTTTACAGATTTTAAAGTGTTAAATAATTCTGAGTTTATGAGGAAAAATAAAGCTTTCCCAGTTTCTCTTTTGACCCACTTGGGGTGTGTGTGTGTGTGGGGGGGGTGGTGTGTGAGTGTATGGTATGTGTGTGTGCTATATATGTGTGTGGTGTGTGATGTGTGAGTGTGTAGTATGTATGGTGTGTGTGTGTGTGTTATGTATGGTGTGTGTGTGGTATGTATGGTGTATGTGTGGTGTGTGTGTGGTATGTGAGTGTGTGAGTGTGTGTGGTGGTATGTCTGTGTGTGTATGTGTGGTGTGTGAGTGTGGTGTGTGTGTATGGGTGTTGTGTGTGTGTGAACATGGCAAAAGAACTCACTCTGACAATTTTGAAGGTGATGGAATTGGATGGTATTTTTGTGATCTTTTGGTTACAATGCAGATGTTTTTACTTTTTCGTAAGACAAAGGTGTAATTCACACAGGATGGGGTCTATGGGTTTCCTGTGTTCAGCTCAGTGAATTTGCTCTGGCAGAAATTCCCTTTTCATTGCTGTAGCACCAGCGGTAATCCATGGTGTGAAAATGCTTGATGTTCTTGAAATAAGCAACGTCTATCCTTCCAGTATACTCTTCCCGGCTCCTACATTGTGTAACTATGCGGGGGCTGGGGATTTAGCTCAGTGGTAGAGCGCTTACCTAGGAAGCACAAGGCCCTGGGTTTGGTCCCCAGCTCCGAAAAAAAAGAACCAAAAAAAAAAAAAAAAAAAAAAAAAAAAAAACAAAAAGCTCTGTGTAACTATGCATACTCGCTCATTAGTATTTGAGCATAATTAATATTACTATAGGCCGTCATTGGTATGCTTGTCCTGGAGCAGGCAGTGAGGACACTGAGCACAGTCTTCTCTACTATTTCAGTCACCCTTTGGAGGACTTGTCTTGTATCCCTTCCAGACAGGCCATCCCCTGTGCTTGAGGCACACTAACTTCATCCTGGGAAATACTCCTGCGCCATGCTTTCGAGCCCATCTAAAGCACACCGCTCCTGGCCCTATCGTATAACTCTTGTCTCAAAAGCCCCAGAAGCAGAGACCTAGAGGAGGTATACTTGTGTGTGTCTGCCCTCTTTGACCCAAAGTGATATCGAGGTGGGGTAGAAAGGAAGGGTAAGTCTTGAGAACACGAGAATAGAAATGATCCTTGAATCTGCTTCAAGCCTGTTGCCAACAGGGCAACAAGAATTCCAACACAATAACTGACTGTTTGAGGCCTTTCTCCCTCCCCAGCTGCAAACCTACAATTTTCTAGGAATCTCACCAGAACCCCTACTTAGGGGGAAAGGACATGTGTTAGACCTTTTGTGCAACCCTAGTGGCTTCTGTGTACTGTAGTGTAGGGTTACAATTCCACTCCAGGCATCTCTGGGGCGCAATTTCATACACAGAGAGGAAGGGAGAGAGGGAGGGGTTTCTTGGCAATCTTTTGATATGTAATTTGAAAGTCATCAAAAAAAAAAAAACTGTATATGGCTAACGCTAAGACTCCCTCAGAAAGTCCATACCCACCTCTGGGTATGTCTTACTTTCTATAGCTCTTCTTTGAGAAGTCCACGTCCATTCTCTTTGGTGTACCCAACTTTCTTCTGGGCACCTCTCTTTCTCCTCACCCTGGTGCTTACATCTGCACTAAAATATTTTAGGTAAGGTTTACAACTCTGCTTCTAAACTGGCTCGTCCTGGAATTGTTTTTCAGCATTGAAACCATGACCCCTGTTTTGGCCTGAATCGAGGTTCCCTAATAGACTAGAGCAGTCGTTTTCAACCTTCCTAATTTACCTTTAATACAGTTCCTCTTGTCGTGGTGACCACCAACCATAAAATCATTTGTTCCTAATTCATAACTGTAATTTTACTACTGTTATGAGTCACAATGTTAATGTCTGATATGCAAGATATCTGATATGTGGCATCTATGAAAGGGTCATCTGACCCTCCAAAGGCTCATTACAACCCATAGATTGAGAACTACTTCTTAGGCTGCTAAGGGTGCAGTATAGATCTGCAACTCTCCTCATCATCCACAATGTCTTTGAGATTCACCAAGAAGTTTGTGTCTTTTGCCCGCCAAGCTGCGGTCATTCAGTCTTAGCAGAGCATTTCGCCTATGTGAAAACTCATTTGTTGACTGTCATTGTGGTATCCTCCTTTTGGGGGGCACTGAATTGTCTATGACTGATTGTAAAATGCCTGTATAGTCTAGATAACAAGTCCTTTGTTAGAAATGGGTATCAAGGGCTGAGATGACTCTGTGGATGAACACTTGTCTTGCAGGCATAAGGACAGGAGATCTACATAAAAGCCCAGCAGACCTGATGGCTCCCTGACAATTCCTGCATTAGAGACTCAAAGAATCCTGCACTAGGAAGAGAACCCTCGAGCATCATTTATTGCATTAAAGACAGCCCCAGTGGACACCAAAACACACTGATGTCTCATTAAGGAATGACAAGAGAGCAACTTCCTCCTGCATTGGTTTGACCAAGAGTCAGCCCAAATGTGAATTCTCTACTTCTCTCCCTTTTGTCCATCTGCAGTTAGCAATCTATCTGTAATCTGTCCGCTGTGTGTCCGATCTGCCTGTTCCTGATGCTTATGTGTCCTGTGCCTGTCTGTCTATACCTCAGTGTCAATTGAACAGCACAGAAAACACAGCATAGGAAAGGAATAAGGGTTCTTTCTGTTTTGTTTTACAGAAATCGACAGCAAAGTTTCACAGAGGAAGAGGTTGCTTGGCTTCTGTCAACAGACCTAGAATATCATTCAATGCTGCAAACAGAAGCAACTGAGCTATGCCCACAAATGCGTCCCACATTGACGCTTACATACAATGGTATTTGTTATATAAGGTGGCTTGCAACCTATTAGCTGCTTCCAGCAAATGATTATAACAAATATATACACACACTCCTGATTATGGCTCAGGGGCATGGGATAGTACAGAATTCAAAATTAAAGCTATGCACTTAGCTGAAGTTGTGGAAGTTGGCAGCATGGGGAAAATCCAAGGCATAGCAAGGTTGGCTATTTTGTTTCCTTAGAGGCAGGTTAAACTTAGGCTGACTATACAGAAGGCTAGCAGGTTGAGTACATAGTCTTCAGTGATCTCCAGGCATGCTATTAACTTGACTGCGAGGTCTAGCAAAAGTCTTTCTGGAGTTAAGAGATATTTTTATAAAATCGTATCAACATAGCCTGGAGCAGACTGACAAGCTAGAGTTGCAGGATTGGCCAACTCTGGCTTCAGTGAGCCACCTGCTTCAATAAATAAAGTGGAGAGTGACAGGAAGATACTCAACATCTGCTTCTGGACCGCACATGCGTGTGCACACATGTACCCACACACATACACACGTAAACATGTGAATATGTATGGCACACATATACATGCAAAAGATCGGTTTTGAATAATTTTCCCTTTCTGTGACTGTCTTTGGTTTTCAGTTATGTTATTTGTTGACTTGAAAAGTTAAGTTTTGGCTGTGTCCAAGTTATGTTTTTTCTCTTGTATCTCGTATCTGTGGAATGTCAAGGTTTGTCTACACACAGGCTTCTGCAGAGCTTCTCTTGTTTTCCTTTGGGAAGCTTTGTGGTGGCTGACTTCCCATTAAGCCTCCTGTCTCAATCTCCCTTTAGCCCACACTTTAAGAAAGAGATTGAAATTTGTTTGAGGTTTGTTTTTTAATTGGATGTAGTAAATTATTGTGGAATTGTTTTTGTCACCATGTCTTTCTCTACTGGACACACACACAACACACACACAGATGCATAGATATACACACATTCACACACAGATGCAAAGACACACACACACAAACACACACACAGATGCACAGACACACACACAGATGCATAGATGTACACACATTCACACACAGATGCACAGACATACACACACATATACACAGATGCACAGACATACACACATACACATACACACAGATGCACACACACGATGCACACACATTCACACACAGATGCACAGACACACACACACATGCACAGACATACATACATACACACACAGATGCACACACACGTTGCACACACATGCACATACAAACACAAATGCACAGACAGAGAGATACGCACACACCACACCCCTTTCTTGAAAATCAATTGATCATAAGTACATTCGTGATCTATTTTAAGACTCTATTCTGCTGTGCCGGCTTTTCATCTTCATGTGATAAGTTTAAGTTTGGAAGCAGGAAGTACGCTTTTCAAACTTGTTCTTTTAAAGGTTGCTTCAACTGTTTTTCATCTTTTGCATCTTTTAATACAGGGTTAGTTATTTGTCAGTTGCTGGAACAAATTACCAAAGCTTAGAGATTTAGGGGAGAACAGATCGCAGACAGTCTCAGAGTATCCTGGCCAGGAAAGCACCATCCACAGAGACACCTCAGTCTATGGTGGCAGGAGCAATTGGCAGCGGCCGTTCACATGGAGCAGACCAGATTCAGGGCTGGCGTAACACTGAAAGGCCACGGGTTAGGGAGGGAGTCTTAGCGGCCTGCTTCTAAAAGCCAGCCCCGACCTCGAAAAGCTTCAAAATAGCCTCAAAATAGAACCACAAACTCAAGACCAAGCTTCTGAAACGCAATTCTGGAGGAGGGGCTGGAGGCTTTCAGAATCTAATCATCAGGTATACATTTTATAAGAGCTTGTCAATTCCCAGTAAAAAAAATCTTCCTGGTCACCAGTGTCACAAACCTAGCCTGTCTTAGTTGGGGCTTCATTACTGTAAGGAGACATAACCACTGTAACTCTTGAAAGGGCAACATTGAATTGTGACTGGCTTACAGTTCAGAGGTTTAGTCCTTTGTCAGTAGAGCAAGAAGCATGGCAACGTGAAGATAGACACGGTGCTGGAAAGGTAGCTGAAAGCTCTACATCTTTATCCACAGGCAGCAGAGGACTGTTTCCAAAGTAGCTACAGCTTGAGCATAGCCTTCCTCCAACAAGGCCACACCCACCCAACAAGGCCACACCCACCCCAACAAGGCCACACCCACCCCAACAAAGCCACACCTTCTAATAATGCTACTCCCTACAGACCAAGCATTCAAACACGTGAATCTATGGGGGCCATTCCTACTCAAACCCCCACACAACTCGACTCCTCCCTAGAATTTGGGGTGTTATTACATGCAGATGAGTTAAGAGAGACTTGATTGGCACCTTTGAATCATGGATTTTTTTTCCATCCATAAGCACGGTTTTTAATTTGTTTACTTTCTGTGATATATTCAGCTTGTGTTGTTCAATTCTTATATGACTTGTATGAAATTTAAGCAATTTATGGTTGTGTAACGATTGTAGTTGTTTTGTTTCCGTTCAAACTTTTGCTGAAAAACTAAAGTGCAAACGTTTTGTTGTTGTTCATTGACTTTGGTTTCTGCGGCTGATTCTTTAGGCAGTCCTGAGTATACGAACACCGTCTATAGAATAAACATCCTTCTAACTTCTGTGCCCTTGCCTCATCAGAGGGCTTCAGGGACAATGTTGGCCAGAGATGAAGGAGGTGGAGTTCCCATTTCTGGTCTCAAAAAGAAAGCATTCCAGTTTGGACCATAAGTATGGGGTTTTATATATGCTTTTTATAAAATGTCTTCTTTTCTTGTCTTTTAGAAGTTTTCAGCATGCATAGTTGATTTTTTTCTAAAATGTTTTTCTTTCCTTTGTGTGTGTTTTATTTATTTGTTTGTTTTTGTGTTTTGTTTGTTTGTTTTGTTTGCTTCTGTATTTTGAGACAGGGTTTTTCTGTGTAGCCCTGTCTGTCCTAGAATTCACCCTATAGGCTAAGCTGGACTTGAACTCAGAAATCTGTCTGCCTCTGCCTCTCAAATGCTGGGATTAAAGGCATGTGCCGCCACCAACTGGCAATAACGGTGACTTTAAAAAAAATTATCTGTTTTATGTGCATTGGTGTTTTTGCCTGCATGTGTGTCTATGTGAAAGTGTTGGATCTCCTGAACCTGGAGTTACAGACAGTTGTGAGCAGCCATGTGAGTGCCAGGAATTGAACCTGGGTCCTCTAGAAGAGCAGCCAGTGCTCCACTGAGCCATCTCTCTAAGCCCCTAAATGCTTTTCAATCAAGTAAGAAGTACTGTTTTCACTTTTTTCTTACATGATTCACTGTACAGATTTCACTTCTAACGCAAATGATCAATCCAATCTTAAGTCCCTAATGGTAATTTTTTTTAATCCTTTGTACAGATCACTAACTTGAATTTCTAAAATGTGTTCAGGGCTTTGCAACTTCATTCATGGAGGATGCTGGTCTGTGATTTTTCCTTCCTTCCTTCCTTCCTTCCTTCCTTCCTTCCTTCCTTTCCTCCTCCTCCTCCTCCTCCTCCTCCTCCTCCTCCTCCTCCTCCTCCTCCTCTTCCTTCTTCATCCTCTCTCTCTCTCTCTGCAATATCTTATCAGCTTCTGCAGCTAGAGGATCTTACAAGCATGTGGCTGCACCTGGCTCCCTCTAACCAGGCTCTCCTGTGGAGGATGTGCCAGCCTCCCACAGCAGCCTGCAAAGTGTTTCCTCCCATTCTTAGAGTTTTCAGAAGACTTGAGTTTGTTTTTCCTTCAGCCTCCGGTAGAACTAAAGGGGCTGGAGAGTGAGGGTGCTTACGGCTAAAACAGGAGGCTCTAAGTTCAAACCCTCGAAAACTCTTGTAAAAACCTAGGTATGACCATGCATACCCCGTAACCATGGCACTGGTGTGACCATGCATGCCTGCAGCCAAGTTGCTGGTGGGGTAGAGACAGGAGGGCTACCGGGTCCACAGAGATCCTTTCTCAAAGGAGTAACTTGGAAAGTGACAGAGTAGGATACCAAATCTTGTCTGGCCTCCGTGTACACATGGGCACTGTTACCCTCAGGCATATCCACATATAGCAAGCATGCCCCATCCCCCCAAGAGAGAAAGAAAGGGAGGGGGAGAGGGAGAGAGAGAGAGAGAGAGAGAGAGAGAGAGAGAGAGAGAGAGAGAGAGAGAGAACCCTTTAGAAGAACAATTTGCACTTGGGGTTTTCTTTGCTGAAAGATTTTAAATCATGAATTCAATTTTGAGAATGGACATGGGGCTATTTGACTTCTGTTTTTCTTCTTATTTTTGGTAAGATGTGTTTTTCAAGAAATTCATCCACTTGCGCTAAGACGTTGAATTTATGGACAAGAAACCATTCTTCGCTCTGTCTTCTCGGAAAGTGGAGCCCTTTTGTCACAGTGTAATAGCTGTCTTTATCAGTGGCAATACGTCTTGTCTGCAGCCTCTGCTGGTGTTAATAAAGCTGCCCCGATTCCTGATTTGTGTCTGCACGGCGTATCCTCCTACCCGTTCTTCATTTCTTTTGGCCCTCTCACATTTTTGTCCCTTTTTGACTAATTGGGGTTTTGGGATACAGAGCACCTCTAGTAGTAGATTATCACATATGTGTCTTTTTTAAAAAAAACGTCATAGATGCTGTGGGTTTCACCACCTCATCTGACTTGATCAAAGTCAACTTTCAAATACTGTACGATTTGACTGTGTGTCTCTAACAGTGCAGCGGCCTTTCCTCCTGGTCACACACAGCTGCCTGTTCTTCCTGACAGAGGTCACGACCCGGAGCATTTAAACCTAGTGGGTCATAGAGCTGGGGAGATGGCTCAGTCCATAGAGTCTTTGCTGTATGAGGATCCAAGTTTGAATCCCAGAACTCAAATGGTCAGTGCGCTCACAGTCTGAGTGCTGGGAGGCAGAGAAGTGCAGGTCCCCGGCACTCACTGGGTAGCCAGGCTAGCCCAACCAGCAAACTCCAAGTCAGTGAGAGAACGCCACTTTGGCAATTAAAACAAAGTTGAAAAATCTGGCACGGCGGTACGTGCCTATGACCCTAGCACACAGGAGTCACAGACAAGAAGGCTGTTGCGAATTTGATTTGGGGCTACATAACAAAACCTTGTCTCAAAAAATAAACAAAACCAGCTAAGTCAGCTGCTGTGTGCCTGTAACACCAGCCCTCAGGAGATGGAGGCAGGAGAACTAGGAGTTCAAAGTCAGTCTCAGCTCTGTAGTGAGCTTTGAGGCTGGCATTGACTTTACGAGAATATGTGTCAACACAGCAAAGCGGAAACACAACAACAAAACACTTATCATTTGAATGCTCTTGGATGGGCGTGAAGGGGCACATAGGTGTGATACAATCTGCCAGCTTTATCTGGACACCAAATTTGAATGTCCCTAGAATAAGCTTAGCGGTGATAAGGAAACCTGCCACTGTCTTTGGATCTCCTTTTCACATTTTAAAGGAACTTTGCATTCTTGGGGGGGGTGGGGGAGGAGTGGCAACAGCTGGTGTTTATTGTTCATGAGCTCTGAGCTTCCCTGCTCCCGACGCTCTCCCCCACCCCCACTGCTGCCTGAGGAGCTAGACTTGTAGTTACTAATTTAACTACTGCAGCCAGTTTCCCAAACAGAAACCCATCGATCTTTATCGAGGCAGGTGAGAGCACACTAAGTGCAGGAGGACTCTATCATCTGTCCAGTGGTGCATAATAAAATCACGGCAGAATTTAAAAGGACATTTTTCAGGATATACGGGACAAGGTGACGTGTTTCAAAATGACATTTTCAACCTCGTAAGTCATACAGTTTGGCTACACTCATCCTCTCTTACTCCTTCCTGTTTTTTTTCTCCTCCTGCTAATCCCCTCCTCAAATCGCCTCTCTTAAACTCTCACGTCACGTGTACATCTACGTCCTCCATATCTGTGTATGACTACCTACATCTTTGGGTCTGGTCAAATCTAGGTTCGGCATATGAGAGAATGCATACAATGTTTGTTTCTCGGAGCCTGGTTTATTTTGCTTAGTACAGGAAGCTCCAACTCTATTTTACTTTAGACGGCTTGGGTTTTGTTCTTTTTTTTTCTTTCTGTGTGTGTGTGTGTGTGTGTGTGTGTGTGTGTGTGTGTGTGTGTGTGTCTGAATACATAAAACCCCATCTTCTTTTTTTTTTTTTTCTTTTTTTTTTCTTTTTTTCGGAGCTGGGGATCGAACCCAGGACCTTGTGCTTTCTAGGCAAGCGCTCTACCACTGAGCTAAATCCCCAACCCCAAAACCCCATCTTCTTAAATGATTCTGCTGTGGATGGGCATCGAGGCGGTGCCTGAACTTGGCTGTCCTGAACAATGCCCCCAGGAAACAAGGATGCGCACAGCTCTCTGTGACTGGCCGGCTTGGAGTCACGTGGGTATACTCCCAGGGGATGGATGGTTTAGCTGGGTCCTGAGGCAGTGCTTGTTCACAGTGGTGCAACCGGTTTACCTTCCCACCCGCTGTGTGCAAAGGTTCCACCTCCCAATCCCCCCCTGCTCCCCCCCCCCCCAGGGTCCAGTTTAATCCCTCTACATGTTTGTCAAACCTGTTGTTTTCCAGTGCATGGTTTGGGAATCTTTACCAAGAATCAGAGAGCGGTGGAGACACTGTGGATTTATTTCCAAGTCTCTGTTTATATTTTATTGCTCCGTGTGTCTGTTTTGTGCCTGTGCTGTGCTGCTTGTGTTACTATGGCTTTGTCATATAGTTTGAAGTCAGATGCCTCCAGCGTTGTTCTTTTTGGTCAAGATTACTTTTGGCTCTTCCTGGTCATTTCCACTTCCATGTAAATTTTAAGACCCCCCCCCCCATTTCTAGAGGAACGCCAATAGAATTTTTATGAGGATTGCCTAAAATCTACAAGTTGCTTTGGGTCATCTAGCCAGTTTTCACAATATCAATTGCTGTTCTGTGAGCCATGGGAGGGCTCTCTGTCCTTTAGTGCCTTCTTTAGTTTCTTGTTTGGTGTTTAAGGATTTCAATATAGAGGTCTCATGCCTTCATAAGTTGTTTTGTGTTTTTGTTTGTTCATCTTTTAGAGGCATTGTGAATGGGATTGTTTCCCTGACTTCTCTCTCAACATGATCATTATTGCTATACAGAAAAGCTACCGGGTTTTGTGTGTTGACTTTGTGTCCTGCTCCTTTGCCGTAGGTGTTTAAGTGCTTCCAGTGTTGGTAGTAAGGTTTTAAAGTACAGGATGACATCGGCAGCACTCAGGAATGATTTGACTTTGGTCTTTCCTGCTTGCATTCCTTTGAGTTCTTTGTCTTGCTTCTTTCTGGTTAAGACTTAAAGGATTCTACTGAATAAGCTCTATACTGAATCAGCTGCCACATACTGAATAAGAGAGGTCCCTGAGTCACAGACCTAATTTTAGAAGAAACACTGAGTTTTTCTATCTCAGTTTAATGTCAGCTCTTAGGTGACATTGTGACACCTAAGACATTATACTGTCATATAACACCAGAGCTCCTAGACCAGCCTTTATTATGTTGAAGTATGTTTCTTCTATGTGCAGTTTCTTCAGGATCTCCTTTATCATAAAAAAAGATATTGAACTTTTAACGGCACTTTCAGTGTCTCTTGAAGTAGATTTGTGATTTCCAACCTTGAGTCTATTTATTTACTTGTGCACTTATTGGTTTGTGTATGTTAGACCATCTGTATGTCTGCCTGGGGTGAAGCTACCTCACAGGTCACATCATATGATCTTCTTAATGTGTCATTGAGGTCGATAATCTCACCTCTTAACCACTGGCTTTGAATCGCCACCGACAGAAGACGTGATCTCTGCTCTTTGCCTACCATCGCCCCTCCAAGAATACCAAACAAATACCCACTTAGTGCCCAGTACGTACCCCCAAACTGCTCTCTTACTGTGGGTTACCGTAGAGTGGGGAAGCACCATCTGCTTTACAAAATCTCCACTCTTTACCAAGAAGGCTTAAAAACCAAAAAGTGTTTTAGCTAGTACAGTGTCTCCTTCTAGGAGAGGAAAGCTTGTGTTGGTCTAAATGCCCCGAATCCTTGGTAAGCACAGGCAAAGAGGAGGGCTGTGAACATTCTCAGCCTTTGGGGCTCACCCATCCTCCCCACTGTCTCTCCTCCTCAACCCACTTCTGGGTTGCACCCCAGTTCTTGGCTATGATGCTCTAGTAGGAGGACTTGCTTAAGCTCAAAGGAAAATGTAAATATCTCAAGTGTAAAAGAACCCAGGTTCTTAGTCACTTTATTTATCTTTTATCCTGATTATTTTCTTTTCCAACCAAAGTGGGTAACTGAAAATTAGCATATATCCACAGGAGGTGTTCTCTACTGTTTCTGGAACAGCTGTGATTAAACAGGGGGTTCATGATGCAGCTTCTACGTTTAAATTGACTAGACAGAAGCTGCCTCCCACTAGGGACCTAATCATTCTTTTATCTTTTCATGGAATTGAATGAACAAAATAAAGGGGATCCTGGGTGAATCTTTTTGGGAACGAGAAAAAAAGTGCTAGTTTGTATTGTTTGAAGAATAGATTTAATGTCAAGTGCATTAATATAACATAGGAGGAAGCTATAGTTCCTTGGAAGCCCCCAGGACTATGGGATAGGATGCATACCTAGCAGAAGACTATCTCCTCTCCAGTGCCGTACCTGCAAGGCAGGAGAGATATGTAGAACGATGCAATGATAAATCACCCGACTGCATCCAGATTGATCCAGACATAGTCCTGTGTGCTCTATGATAGTGTGTCTCACAGGAAGATTACAGACAAAAGTAACAGTAACTGAGCAGCTTCTCAGGAAAGATATGATGATGCCAAGGTCAGATGGCACACTATGTCGGTCTAGGATCGGGTCCTATCCCTGCCATTCACCAAGACACTCTGTAACATCAGGGACGTAGCCTCACTGTCCTTGCTAGAAGATGAGGTACATCTAATCGATGCTCCAAGAAACTGTTTTGAACACTTGGGCTTTCTTTCAGATCTCCTGTACCCTTTAGTGAGGACATACTGGAAATGACCTGATAATACAGCCACTGTGACATATCCTCTAAGTGTTCATTTGTTAAAACCACAACCACTGGGCCAGCGAGGCAGCTCAGTCAGTAAAAGTGCTTGCTGCCAAGTCTGATGCCCTGAGCTTAACCCTCAGGATGCACATGATGTAAGGAGAGGACCAATTCCTGCCAGTCGTTCTCTAACCTTCACACAACACACGCATGTACACATATATACACAGTTTTAAAAAATGTTTTTAAAGACTACAACTATTTTACACATTTCAAAAAGTTTTTGGATAGATTATGTACCATGGCTACCTCTATGGTGCCATATATATTAAACTAGGGGTCTAAATCTGTCTGCCTATGTCTACCCTGAAGCTCCAACTGTGCACTTGATTATCTGAGGAGATCAAGGCATCTCTGTTCAACACCAGAAAACATGCGCCTGAGAGGACTTTTAAATATGAAACAATGACTCTTTGCAACCCGTAGTCTTCTACAAAACCCAGAGGAAGCTTCTAACATATTCATTCACTTACTTATCTACTGTTCATATACAATATTTACATTTGCAAAGTGCCCTACAGAGTAACTTGATGGGGAGACATTTCTAACAGGGTGTACACTTGTCTTCTCTCTTACATTAATTTATTCTTTTGATTTCTGTAATATGCTCTACACACTTGGTCTTCTGAGATCATGTACAATGGTAATGCGTTTAAAATAATATTAATAAAAGATTGTTTTGTGTCACTCTTAGGGAAGGCTGACTCAAGGATGTACAGCTCTATCCTTCATAAGCATTATGTAAGACAGTGCAACACCATTCCCAGAGCAATGTCTAGAACAACAGCCTTGTTCCATTTTGAAATATATTTACCCTCCCCCCTCCAAGTTAGTTTTCTTTGCTCTTTTCTTTTGGGGTGCTGAAGTGCTCAACACTTTTGATAATGGACAGCCTCTGATTAACCTTTCTACTTCCTTTTTTCTTTGTCATCCCCCCCTTCCTCTAACCCCTATCCTTTCTTTTCTGTTCAGAGCAGGGAGTCCCAGGCTTGGGTGATAATAGCTAAAAACCATATAAGCCAATAGCTTGTCACTTTTCAAGCAACTGTAGCATGTTTCACAGTGTGCCTTTGCCTGCATGTTTTCAGTGTACAGTGCTCAGTGTCTGCCTTCATGCTGTCTCTTCAGTGAGTCAGACTTGCTATGAAGTTCATGGCAAACAAGGGCGGAGGCCAAGGCTGCTGATTGGATACCTTATGGGATCCCAACATGATTCTGTGTAATTAGTAGCTTTAAAAAGCTACTTCTCTCAAAAAGTCCTGGAAGTCAAGTGCTTCTCAGCCCGGGGCACATGGAACTGACTGTGAAGCACATTACCACAAACCTACTGAACCTGAGGTGAGGGGGAGAGAGGTAGGTGGGCTGGGTGGGCCAGATGAGCCAGGACTGAGAACCAGTGGGTCAGGAAGGCTCCCATGTGGCCTCTGTATATATAGAAGTGCCTTACTTTTACAGAAGTCATCAGTCCCTGCTGTCCCCAGCTTTAGGCCCCCAAGTCTCACCTAACTCCAGCTGACCTTAAACAGATACCAATTTGTCAATGTTTTCTGGACCTGGTTTGGTTGTCCATATGGATGGACAGCATCCATACAGCCTTATGGTGCAATGAGAAGTCCAAGTCCCACCAGGAAGATGAGGTCCTTGCTACTGGTTTCTATGAATCGCTGAGCACTGAGCGGCATACCGACAAGCTGACACCCAATGAGCGAGAAGTCATCACTGTGTCGTACAGGGTCCATTATTACTGCTGTTTTCACGTTCCATGGACCAAGTAGGTCCAAGTTCCCCTGAGAACCTACATCCTTGATAAAAGACATTTCTCAGAAAATTCAGCTGCTGTCTCCTGTCTCAAGTTCCTAAATGCACTCCTAGAGTCTTTGCCCAATACCTCAGTGTCTGTCCAGAGCCCGGCTACTGACTGCTCGCACCTGTAGGTCAAGATCTTGCTCTTCACATGGGAGCTGTTAGTTGTGTCCCTGCTTCCAACAGGTCTAACCACACAACACTGAGCAGTCTCCCTCCAGAGTCATCCCAGCCTGGAAACTGTTGTCATCGAGTCAATAGTGAGGTCACTTTCCTTGGGCGTGAGCCCCTTCATAAACCATTTGACCACCCTTCAATTCAGAGAAATCAAACCTTCTTCCCCTTCAGGAAGAGGCCAGGCAAGGCTCATAGCAGGAGGCCTGAATACAAAGGATGGGTGGAGAATAGGGACCATTTTCTCAATCAGTCAACCTCAGTGAGAAAACCAATGATCTACTCATTGGGCATTTGTGGGAAAGGAGCAAACTGTGAAGGAACACCAGCTTTTCAGGAGTTCACTCTGATCTGATGTGAAAAGAGGTGTCTGGTGCCAAATTAAGTCATTTCACCAGAAAGCACCCGAGTTTTGGCCATTTGGATGCAAGACTAGGCTCACATAGGTTCCACCAAAGCCTGGTGACCCATTCACAAAACTGAATGCTCCTAGGAGGCAAATGGGGCTGCAGCTAAGGGCCCTGGGCTGCTGAGAGCCTCTCTGGACTACCTACCTGAGGCAGGGACTCCTTTCTCCAGGTCTCCTCAAGGCACCAGAGCGGACTGAAGAGAAAGTGGCTATGCCATACAGCTCTCCCCCTTGGAAGCAGTGACAAGCTACCATCCCCACACAGTGAAGAGTTGACATCATGTTGAGATGGTAAACTTCCAAGGGTCATGGAATCCCACATCTGTCTGTGACAAAACTAAATGTAATCATTGGTCTTCTCATTGGGCATGAAGTTCGGGAGAAATATTGAGCCAGGGAGCACTGGGTATTGCTTTTTACTGCAGCAGAGACTGGCCTAGCCTGACGACCTGAAGGCTGGATAGATGGCTCAGTAGTCAGAACACTTGCCCTGCAAGCATGAGGATCATAGTTCAGATTCCTCAGATTCTATATAAAATGACAGGCAGGAGTAGTGGCCTTCCTGTTAATTTCCATCTCAGAAGGCAGAACTGGAGATAACCAGAGCAAGCTGGCTAGCCTGAAGGGCAAGCTCTGGGCTTCACTGAGAGACCGTGTCTCAATAGACAGTGTGGAGGAGGAAAGGAGAAGGATTCTTGACATCAGCCTTGGGCCTCGACATGTACTCATACATAGGCAAACATGCCAAGACATACATGCAAACATGGCTGCGTACATGCACATAATACACACATGAAATGGGAAAAGAGGGAAAACTTTACTGATAAAGTAGAGGAAAGCTAATTTTTTGTTACTAAAGGAAGAATGATTATGTACAATAAGATATATTATTTATGTGTGACATATCCTAGTACTATGTATACTACAGAATAATATGTATATGCATATACATACATGTGTATATATACATACATATACATATATATGTATATACATATATGTGTATATATACACATATATACATACATATGCACATACATATATACATGGTATATATACATATATATATATTCTATACTGTGTGCCGCAGTATTCTATCAGTATACATATAGGACATACAATACTCTCCACTATTTAAGGACACTCTTCTTAGATAGCCTTTAAGATATGGTGATTGGCTTCCCCGGAAATGGCCGCCAACAGTCAAGGAAACTTTGATGGAAAATTCGAGGCACTGGACCTTGCAGAATTCACTAAAAAGCAACCATGGTGGCGTAAGCTGTTCAGGCCGGAGGTTGGAAAGTTGGCGGCCACGGCTGTTGGAGGCGGCCTCTTCGTCGGCTGGCAGAGTGGAAAACGACGGAAAGACAGCCAGGGCGCAGCTGAAGATCCGTAAGCATCCGCAAAGGCCAGCCGAGGTCAGGAGCACAGCTGAGGAGGTCGTGTGGTTCGTGGAGAAGAATGTTCCGGTGACCGCAGGGTTTCTCGGGGGCTTCCTGCTGGGCCTGGCATCCTGAGGACTTCAAGTCGCTCTTATAGCAAACCTTATAGAGAATCTTATAGCAAATTTTATAGCAGATCCGATAGCAAATCTTACAGCCAATCTCATAGCGAATCCGAATGGCTTCCGCAGGCTTCTCCTGGTGCAAGGTTCTTCTAGGCGCGCCTCACGCTCCACTCGTCGGAAGTCACCATAGATGTGAACTCTTCCACTAACCTCCCAGCTTGGTTGCTGTGTCGCTTACCACAAATGTTCCTTTCCCCAGACGTGAAGTCCTTTTCCAAACTCCAGTTGGGAAAAGCAGCACGCGGTTACCGTAGTAACATACGTGGGTGGAAAGGAACCGAATGCATTTGCCTTTAAGCATGAAGGGATTTTGGTATCTTGGTTTAGGCTTTCTTTTTAAATGGGTTTTAGGCTTTCAAAAGAGAGGTATTTACACCTCATATTAACATCACTAAAAATATTGTATTTATACTTGACATAATTACATGGCCGAAATGGCAGTGTAAGCGCCGTGACTGAAAATATTGAATAATATTGAATATTAAGTGAACTTGTGCTAAAGACGTATGACGTAGTAAGTGTTATATAGTAACATATATATAAGTAAGTGGTAAGTGGGTCTCTATGGAAACCGCCTGTAAGAACTTCATGAAATACAACATTTAAACAGGAATCTTAAATTTACTTTTTTTTTTTTTTTAACACCCGAGTGCTCCATCTGCACAGACACCTCTGGGCCAGAGGAGTGCATGGGATCTCATTACCAATGGTTATGAGCCACATGGTTACCGGGAATCGAACTCAGGACCTCTGGGAAGAGCAGTCGGTGCTCTAACCACTGAGCCACCTCTCCAGTTCCTTAAGCAAGAACTTTAAAGAGACCTTCCGAGCATTTGGAAGTAAGAGTAGCACATGTGTCATAAATTATTTTCATCGAACACAATCTCCTTCGGAATTATTGTTTAGAATAAAAGTCTGTGTCTACTGTCCATTTTTCCACCATAGCTGTCACCGAGATCTCAACTCCAAGTGTAAAATCGTCTTCCGGAAGCCGGGTCTCCTGCCATCGGCACTGCGCCACAAGGCTCGCTACTTAATGGATTTCAGGTATTTTTGAATACATTATTTGTATAAAGGAAACTCCTCATGAGAGGTCAGGTCTACCCCAAATGAATTCTCAGATCTGTAAACGCTCCTTTGTGCCATGGTGTGTTTTTAAGGCCATATATGAAACAGAATCACTTTTGGACGTACCTTAAACAACGGCACCCTTTGGAAAAATCGAAACTACCGGTGGGTGTGTCCATTCGCCTGTTTGCGTTCCCTCGGTGCGTTTTTATTTTATTTGGGCCAGTGTAAGTTATTCTACTTGTGATACGTATTAAAAGGCAGCATAACCCGCCTCGATGTATATTTTTCTAAAAGAATTTGAAGATGATTTTTCGCTATTTATTGTGGAAACAGAAGTATAGTGATTTCCCCACGTACCCTTAGCTTGCCGACAGCAATCATGGAATTGTATCTGTTCGCCGATTACTGTAAAACGCCCGCCATTTTATTATTTACAATACGTATTTAGTACTGAAAAAAAATCTTTATTATTTACAATATGTATTTAATACTAAAAATCTGAGTCCTTTTAAAAACTTAAAAAATTTGTTTTAAAACTTTTGAAAAATCATTAGGATATATTTTATATATATACATATATATAATATTTTATGGTATTTTATTATATATTATGGTAATGCCCATGGAGGCCAGAGGAGGGAGTTGGATCCCTGAGACTGGAGTTACAGATGGTTGTTAGCTGGCAACCAAACACAAGCCCTCTGGAAGGGCAGTTAGTGCTTTTAACCACGGAGACATCTCGTAGCCTCAGTGAATACACGTTTAACCCCTTAGGACTTGGTTAGTATCCTTCTAGCCATCGTCCCGTTAGAACAGTTATAAAAGATGAATCTGGTTCTCCGAGCTATAATTAGGCTAATTTCGGGGTTGGGGATTTAGCTCAGTGGTAGAGCGCTTGCCTAGGAAGCGCAAGGCCCTGGGTTCGGTCCCCAGCTCCGAAAAAAAGAAAAAAAAATTAGGCTAATTTCACTCTTTGATTTCACCTCGACTTATTTCTACCGACCTTCGCCATCCGAAGGCTGCCAAACCTGCATGATCGTTAAACACTCAAACACCATCATGTCTGTTCAAAGTGTGAGTAATTGGAAATGCCTTCACCACAGGCTTAAAAGGTGCAAGGCTCTCCTTATCTGATGGTGATGTGGGGCGAGACAGCGCAGACTGCGACGGAGGCAGTTAGGGGGTGAAAACTGTAAGCGACCAACAGACACCCTTTGGTACAGGTGCAGAAGATGTGTCTGGCTCCCATCCCGATGACTCTTAGAAGCATCTCTGTACTGGAGATGGACCTTGGTGACCAGGGAAGCCCTGATGCAAATCTCCAACTGGCCCTCTGCCTGCAGCGTGGGGCAGAGGGCTCCCCTCCACCCACACTCTCTGACTCATGGCATGACTTCCTGATGGAAAGCCAGCATTTCTCTCAAGTATAACAATATTAATTATCGAGTCATTTTAAAACACGTGTGATGTATGTGTGCATTTATTTCAAAGGAATGGTATAAAGATTAAATACTTAATGAATCCATTTTTCATATCAATGATATATTTGCCCTCTGCCTAAATATATCTCTCCCTTCTGTTTCTCATGAGAACTACAGCTATCTTTATTATGTAATCAGCAATGCATCATTCCTTCTAAGCAGGATCTAATTTTAGCACCTTGATGAATGGCCTGGGAATGAATTCCACTGCCCTCCACAGAGAGGAATATACATCAGACCTGCCCAGGTGTGTGTCATCTCCTTGTCTCAGGGGCTCTCCTCTCTCAAGGGGCAGCCTGGCTTTTTCTGGATGGAAGCTCTAGCGTGCCTGTGTTTCAGTTTGGCAGGCAGTGCTGGTAAGTAGCCAGAGGTGCAGAGTAACTGGTGCTAGAGAGGTCTGCGTCTCTCCTGTGCCTGCATCACTGTGTAGAATATGGCATCTGG
The DNA here is from genome assembly GCF_021556685.1 of Rattus norvegicus. NCBI lineage: Eukaryota > Metazoa > Chordata > Mammalia > Rodentia > Muridae > Rattus > Rattus norvegicus. The sequence goes on from NC_141552.1 coordinate 29,239,883, forward strand.
TGCTCTCTCCAGTTTACTCATGGGATCGTGTATATAGGACCACACTGAATTCTCCTACTGACTCACTGTTTGATTAAAATCAGAAACAATCAATCCCTTTGTCCTGTGTAATAGGGCCTTGTGTCATTTAGGATGGTCTTGAACTCTGTGTAGCTAGGGATGACCTGTAATTCCAGTTCCTCTAGCCCAACCCTTTGGGATTGCAGGTATGTGGCACCATATGAGGTCTAAGACTCTCTCTTTCGCCTCATGCTCTCGGTGACGTTAACGGGTACGTCTGCATATCAAGAGTTCACGGTTCAAATTTTAATTTTAAAATAATCGTTCAGTTTTCAGTTCTTCTGTGGGAGGAGAGTCAAGGCCGTAGTTGGTTCCCATTTTATAGATGTGAAAACTGAGACCAAAAAAAATGAAATGATTCATTGAATGAAGGCTTCTGGGATATGGTGTGACAAAGACTAAACCCCTTGGTTTCACACTGTAGTTTCCCATGTGCTTTCTTTTAACACCACTGCTGTGAAATGGAGCATAAAGGCTAAAGATGTTTGCTTGAGTCCGTGTGAGGCTCTGAAGTTCTTTGAACTGAAGCTGTTGATTCTGAGATGAATTTTTCAATTCGTGTTTGAATCATGAATCATGAGACTTAAGTTCAAGTCCTTGAGTAATAGCAGTGCCGTTGGACATCCCTTTTCTTCCTCAGTAGTTGCAGAAGACTGATTCTAAGAACAACATAGCTTAACCCGCCTACTCCCACACTGCTTGCAAAGTCATCCAGTCAGGCTGACTTCTCCTCACCTTAAGCATGGGTTTGTCTTACCCTTGCATATTCCTTCAGTGGTGCTCTACCCTACCCCTGACTCTCACCCCTCAGCCTGCCTAACTTGCCTGAGATTCTACTTGACTTTTGCAGTAACTAAAATAGTGTGTATTCACAAATTCTTTTTTTTTTTTTTCCGGAGCTGGGGACCGAACCCAGGGCCTTGTGCTTCCTAGGCAAGCGCTCTACCACTGAGCTAAATCCCCAACCCCGTATTCACAAATTCTTTAACATCCCTCCTTCCCTTCGACTTAAATGTGTTCCAGACTTCATAACTTTAACATCGTGTGTTGGAGCAACTGCCTTCCTAGAGACCAGACCATAATAGGTCCTGTGTCTCTGTCTTGCTTTCATCACTCACCTCGGTAGATGGGACGCCTCTGAGAAACGATGTTCAAACAGTTAAATGGGAGGTTCGCATCCTGAGGAATTTGACTTCCGGCCAGCAGCGACTAGCACCAACCACTCAGCCATCTAAGTGTCTTACCTCCTGCCCTTTTCAGACAGCAAGTTCCCCCTTGCTTCCCAGCAACCTCATGAGGAACTCCAAAGCAGAAATCACCAGTATTCACTATCCCAGAATTCCTGAGGTGCATATTCATTACTAGGCTAAGCCACTCAATTTTGGTATGGTTTGTCGAACCTCGATATATAATAATTACACCCATCCAGATGTTGTGCTGGCTGGGCTTAGTTGTCCTATGGTAGACGTCCTGAAAGCATTCCACCAGGTGGAGTAGCTCTGTGGATAATAAGTGCATCCTCACACTCTGAGAAGGATAAGTGAACTCCTAGAGTCTCGCCAGGACTGAGCTTCCAGTTCCGCAAAATAGTAACACAATAGATCGCACTTGCTGAGATCACAAGGGAATGGAGGAAGCCCCGAGTAAATGAATTCTAGAGCAAATGTGTATTGTGGACGCAGGCAAAGCCAGGACAGAGACTGGCGAATAGGATCCATGGAAATTAGCAAAGCCTTTCCTGGGCCAAGTCCAGCCTTCCTCTGTCCACATAAGAATGTGTACAAATGGCTGACCAGTGTGTACAAATGCTAGCAGCTACGGGTTTTTCTTTCAGGATGGAGAGCACTGAGACTGCTTGTGCAGAATAGATACACCGAGGCTCCAGGTTGTGTCACCATTAGGTACAGCTCCATCAGAGTGCACATAGCCCACTGACCCCAGATTTTCTTCATGAGTATCTATGTGTCCATTGTTTCTTTAGTCTCTGTCCTTTCTATTCCCCCAATGACGTTAATCAGGGTTGCAAGACCAAGCTGTACAAGGATTACCTCAGTGCCTTTGGTGACTGCCTTCCCTCCCCTGTCTGACTTCCTTATGTCCCTCCTGGTGTTTCTTTCCCTCCCCATTTGACTCTCTGGCTCCCAAGTCCTCATCTTAAAATCTCCTTTGTGGTAGGAAGTGAGCATACAAGTAAGGTCATGTTGGTTACGTTTCTCATAGACTTGACCGGAGCAACTAACGGGAGGAAAACGTTATTTGGGCTCATGATTTGAGAGAGACTTCGTCCACCATGGTAGAGAAAGCATGACAGGGGGAGAGGCTTATTTCATGGCAGTAGGAGCTGGTTACACTGGCTTGCTCAAATGGCAGCCAACGAAACAAGACAGAAGCAAGAGTGGGTAAAACCTTCAGAGGCTCTCCCACTGGGGCTGGCTCTGCTGGCTGGGCTCTACCTTTAAAGGGTCCAGGCGGTCAAAACAGCTGTGTTTCTCACATTCAGTTGCCAATCCCTGAGAGTTTCTTCCATTTAAAATATTCTCCTCAATGGCTCTCACTCAAATACAATAGTTTCAGCTTACACACAAACTTCACATGTAGATATATTTCGGTGAAAATACCTGCTTCTCACATTTTAACACTCTTTCAAACTCAAAGACAAGAAAGAGAATGGGGTGAGGGCATCAGTTGGGGAAGGGGCCTGAGAGCTATGGCTTTGGGGTTCCTGTAAACTGGATCGGGAAAGTTTGAGCCATGCAAGTTCTGGGAATGCAGACAAGGTATCTGGTGTCTTGACTTGCCAGTCTGGCATCTCCTGGGTTAAGCATCAAACTGTCTGCCAGCCTCAAAGACTCCCGAAGACTCAGAGACATCCGCAACATTGCTGGGCTATCAGAGTAAGAGGATTCGTCTCAAAGACACAGGTTCACACTGCAAGCAGCAAGGACCAGATTCTGTCTCTTGGGCCACAAGAATCTCAGAGTTAGGAGCCACTGTAGAATACTGTTCACGATTGAGCCATGTTAACACGCTCAGTAAGGATGGACCAGAGCATGTGAGACCTCCACAACCCCCGTCTCACTCACACACATCTCCACAAAGATGAGTTTATAAAAAGCTGAAAGAGCGAAAAGAAACAAACCGGCAGGTAGGAGAAGTGGGAGGCTTTTCATCTCAAAATAATGACAATCTAAAAAGACCTTAGATCTGTGTGCTCAAAGCACTCCCAGATGTAAAGAAAGGGAAGGGAAGTGTAAGTCACAATTAGAAAGTCTTTGAAAAATAATGAGAGAAGCGGGCAAAATAATTAAAGTTTTAGTAATTGGAATAAAAACCCCGAGAAATCAGTTGGATGTTAGAGGAGGTGTGGCCGTGAAGAGAATAAACAGAAGACAAATGATGTGGAAACACCACTCAAGAAGTCTTATGTTTATTGGCCAAGAGTTTTGAAATGGATTTTAAAGAAAATAGGAAGGAAGGAAATCAAGAGTTTCCATTTTTTAGATCTCACATGCTCAAATTTAAGAAGCACTTAAGACCCTGCTAAGGGCAATGCACCAATTCATTTGCAGAGGGTGAAACTTTAAAGCCACCATGGTGAAAAAAGAAGGACTGTCAGACCAGAATATGCTTTCCAGAATCCAGCAGGGTACTGTGGGATAGTTCCTTATCTCCTGAGTAAAACACCATCACTCCTGACCTCCTGACCGAAGGTAAAGTCAGGACAATTTCAGACAACTTGAGCAGGCAGAAGAATCATAAAGAAGAAAATCATAATGATGACACGAGGAACACATGGAAAACAGTGTGTGGAAGTCGAAATCAATCTTCACCTTCCACAAAGTATCCACTTGTGTTTCAAATCAATACTCAAATAAATTTATAAGCAATAAAAGGCATGGGACATTAACTGAAGAGCTCAATTGAGATGTATTTGTTTAAGAGCAAACTTGAAAAGCAAGAGGATAGGATGTGCCCTTTGCATAACTGAACTAGAATATTACCCAGAGCACACAGCAGCTTCTCCCACTGGAGATCAAAGTTGACTAGAAAGGGTGGGGAGAGAGGTAAAGCAGAGAGAACTGCTACTTTATCTGAAAGAGTAAACAGCTTTCTAAATTTTCATTACATTTAATTATTTGTGTGTCTGTGTGTGGAGACCTGTAGGTCAGAGGACAACTTGAAGGAATTGGTTCTCTCTTTCCACCACGTGAGCCCTGGGAATGAAACTCAGGGTGTCAGGTCCGGCTGCAAGTTCCTTTACCTGATAAGTCACCTTACCAACCCCTTACGGCTTCCGAACTTTCCTCCTCTTAAACCCAACGCAATAGCCAGTCTTTCAGTCTGTACCACGTCCAACATGATTTTATTGTGCTAACTTGCCTTCATAAGTTATCTCATGCTTATTTTCTTTGATTCTTGAATTTCTTTCAGAGGATTATGAAATCCAGAACTATGCATCCCGCCTAGTGTCCAGAAATCTCCTATGGAATGATCCACAAGAGCTCACAGAGTCCATGCGCTCAACTGAAAGCAGTGGGGGAGACGGATGAAGGCAGGGGAGGGATTTTGACCATCCTGTGATGGAGAAATGGCACATACCAAACCATAATATCACGTGAGGTTACTTGCAGCCTTGGCATCATGGGAGGTGGAAGTGTCGGTTAAGAACATGGGCATCGGTGTGGCACCGATCCGACTTGGATATCTAGCTAGCCACATTGCCACTCTGTGATCTGGGCAAGCGGGCACCTGGTTTGAATCAGTCTCTTATATGAAAAGGGAGACGTAGACGCATAGGAAATGTCTAGCACCGACTGTAGCTGTGTCCGTCAGCTTTCACTGTGGCGAACTGTCTGACGAAAACAAATGAAAAGGAAGGAGGATTATTTTGGATTACACAGTTTTGGCTGTGTTTGGCTGGCTTCCAAGAGGCAAGCAGAGAATCCGGGAAGTGGGAGCAGACATGTGGAAGAAATGACTGCTCACATCAGCCAGAAGCAAAAGGAAAGGAATGGGCCTCCTTGGAAAAAGACATACTTGACTAGGGCTCACCCCCGAGGACCTTCCCCCTTTGAATTAGATACCATCTCCAATGGTCTGTAATACTTTGCACATGAAATGTGCCTCCCCTTAAGAAGGGTCATGTATTAAAAGCACACACACACACACACACACTGAAATGGAGTTTGTCGGCATGGGCATCTGAGGGTCCAAACTGACCCTTCGTGAGACCAAGTCAAGCATCCAAAGTACATGAGAGCTGACCTTCAAGTACAGGGACTTTTGTCCCTGCAGCAGATCTAGACAGTCCTGACTACTATAGTGCCACACAAACTAGAAAGGGCTACCTAAAGCCACACCATCTTTTTTTTTTTTTTTTTTTTTTTTTTTTTGTAAACTTGTAAACTTATGATTTCTCTTCTGTCCCCAGCCAAACGGAATTCCATTGTGTGTGTGCACGGCAACTTCCTCATGCACTCATGTGGTGTGGAGGCTGAATCCATTCTCTAGTTATTGGGAAAGGGATCTACTGGAGGAAGGCAGGGAGTCATCAGAAGTGGGGGGGGGGAGGATGGAACCCATAATAGCAAAGTATTCTGAAAATCCCACAAGGAAATCCATTACTTTGCATGCTAACTCAACACTCTCCCTCCCTGTCATCCCTTTCCCTTCCTTTCCTCTTCCTCCCTGTCTGTCTCACAGGGTCTCACCATACGGCCTAGGTTGGATTTGAACTTGTAATCCTCTTGCCTCCTGAGAGTTGGTAGAGCAGACATGTGCTTTGGTGCCCACATACCTAAAAATAGCATCTGGCCTGGCTAGTTCGTTCCCTGGGTAAGGATGCTTGCCAGCAAGCCTGACACACTGGTTTTCACCCCAAGGGCCCACATGGTGGAAAGAGGTTGCACACACTCCTGCAGGCTGTCCTCTGCACCCCGCCCCCACCGATAACTAAATAAATATACTAAAATTTAAAAACGCCCTACTCGTTTATATGCCTGCCCTCTGTCACAGAGGTTATTAGGAGCAAATGCTGGGCTGGATGCCTCCTCAGGTGGACGCTGACCCAGTGAGGAGGCAGACGCAATAGGATGTTCAAAGGCAGCTTTTGAACTACGCAAGGAGATAAGGAAGTCAGCATAATAAGGAAGCACTATCATGCTCATGGGCCATTTAAACGGGATCAACTGCGATTCAGCAGGGCTTTGAAGCCATTTTCGATCACAGCAGCGCACACACTAATTTATTACTGTTTTATTACCCTTGAATTTTGCTTATAATTTTATTTTATTACAGTTTTCTTTTTTTTTACTATGCTTTTTCTTTTAAACACACATCATCTTCAAAGGATCATCTGAAGCACTTTCAGAAGTAGAAGGTCACTTCGCCCTCGGTCCCGGCATGCCTCGGATGAGGTCTGTCCCCTGTGTGGATGGAGCATCATGGTACCTAGGGATCGGCAGCTGCCCACGGTCTTGAGTCTGATATGACGACACCAGGCTCACCAGGCTGCCTGGATCAGAGAACCCCCTCAATATCATACCCACCCCCCACCCCCCGCCTTAGCCGAAATCATAGCTTGACCTGCAAAAAAGGCTAGATTCTATTTCAAGAACGTCTACTTTAAAAGGCCCGCAAACATGTGGGACATTTTGGGAAATGTTTCTATTTAAAAAAAAAAAAAGTCTTCTTTTTAACAACTGTTGGTGCCTCTAAGGGAATAAAACGTGGGTTATCAGGAAAAAAGCCACACGTGGGAAGCAGCAGCCAGGGCAGGATAAATGAGCAGCCCAGAGTCTCAGTGATCTTATAAACGCCGCGGGAGTGATAACCATAAACCCTCTAAGCTCTTTCTCGTAGTAAGAGGAGTCTGTTTTCTTTGGTCGTATAGCTTTTCCTTTTAACTGCATTTTTCAAATAGAAAGAATTTGCTCGCCACTGAGCCACTGATGAGCAACGTCCCTGACTTTACAGCGTGGGAGAAAGGGTCAGGATGGGAGGGCGGGATGGGAGCAGTGGCTGCCAGAGAGGCCTCCATGGTGTCTTTTCATCTCAATTCTCCGTTCCTTAGATGGGTAGGAGCTGAACTCGGAGCTCTGCAGGATGCCAAGGTGGAGGACAGAAGAGGCTGGGATTCTGTGAGGGTCTCTCACCAGGAAATACTGGGCACTTAGCATCTCTTAGGATAGAGCATTTTTCTCCTAGCTGCCGGAACACCATCTACACGGCTTCTCTAATGCTGCTCTGGAAACCAACGGGTGCCCCAGGGACCGGATCCAGGGCCCTGAGATGGACCGGGAATGGCTTACCCACCTTCGCGGCAGCTTCGGCTTCGATGTGCCAGGCTGGGTGACCTCGAGTGCTTCGTCTCTATCAGGCCACTTCTGACGACTCCTAATGTGATCCACATTCGGCACTCTAGTCGCAGGATTTATGAGGTCTAACAAGGGGAGAGAAGTGAGGCTGGGATCTAATTGTGACTGATGTGAAACAGACATGTAGAATGAATGGCTTTACAACATTTTCTTTGAAGTTTGTTAAAAGCAGTAAAGTGATATTCGGCATAAGTAAAACCTGCTGTTAGAGACTCGCTGCACTGGGAACCTTGGCGTTTGCTTTATTTCTTGAATTTTAATTTGCCACTAGGAGGTTTTGAAATTTTCTCTTTAGACATGGGATGGGAGAGAGAGAGAGAGAGAGAGAGAGAGAGAGAGAGAGAGAGAGAGAACTACACAACTATAGGGTGCCTTCTGTGTGACATTTCTTGGCCAGGTATTACAATAACAATAATTATAAAATAGAGTGTGCCGTTATAATAAAATGAAAATCAGTATGACATATGGTGACGAATATGCCTGTAATGATGAATTACATCTAAATCACACTTTTCCGTTCATCTTGTCTGTTGTTAGTTTTTTGTTTTTTGTTTTTTTTTTTCTTTTCTTTTTTTCCAGAGCTGGGGACCGAACCCAGGGCCTTGCGCTTATAAGCAAGTGCTCTACCACTGAGCTAAATCCCCAACCCTGTTAGTTTGTTTTTAAGATGGTATCTTGCTATGTATCCCAGGCTGGCCTTAAACTTGCGATCATGACCACCATACCCATAATTAAAAGAAATGGTTTATTTATTTTGGGGAGATGGTGCCAAGGTATGCAGTAGGCCACGGGGCGGTGCTTCTCAACCTGTGGGTCGCGACCCCTTTGGACATCAAAGGACTTTTTACGGGGTGGGGGGGTCACATATCAGATATCCTGTATATCAGATAGTTTCATTGAGATTCATAACAGTGGCAAAGTTACAGTTGTGAAGTAGCAATGAAAACAATTTATGGTGTATGTGTGTTTGGGAGGGGGTCAGCACAGCATGAGGAACTGCATTAAAGGGTCTCGGTATTGGGAAGGCTGAGAACCACTGCTGTAGGAGATCCTTCAGGAATCGTGTAGATTCCCAGGACCGAACTCGGGACATAGGGTTTGGTGGTAAGTGCCTTTACCCACTGAGCAGCCTCAGTGGCTGCCACGCCCAACTTTGTAATTCCTTTTTTTTTTTAAACGGAAGCTGGTGTGAGGGAGTACAAATGTCACAGGCTCACATGCTCGTTAATATCTCATTTAATTCTCCAGCATGAGTCTAAAAGATGGCAAGGTCTCAAGGAATAGGAGTGACACTTCCAAGATTAATGAACCGTTCGCAGGGTTCTAGACCTAGAAGTGGGAGATCCGGGTCCCCAAACTGTTGCCCGACCCCTTCCACTGAGGGATGGCGGCGACGCTGCCTCAGAGCACATGGGTAGGATTGTAAAACACAGGATGACAAATAAGGAATGTGCTCGGACATTCCTTATCAAAGGAATCAATGGAAAAATCAACTCTGGGGTTGGCATGTGTTTTTCCATATAACATAGGACGATATCTGGATGTATATGTAACCCAGATGTCACTAGTGTACCAGCTCCAGGGACAGGATTTCCTTTTAATCCTCAAATAACGCTGTAAGCCCCGAGCCGACTGCAACACAGGAAGTCCCAGCTTTATTCGTTTCTATGGCCCTCTCTGTCTCCTTCTCCAGAAGCCTCAGAGGACCATTTAGGTGCTCTAGCTGGTCCTGGTTGGTATTAAGCGTCTAAGAGGGCAGCTTGGCACCAGACACTCAATATCCCTTGATGGCTCTCCTCAGTTTGCCATACCCTCCCTTACAACAACTGCTGCTTCCTTGTCACTTCAGGATGGCCAGCCCTGGTCTAACCTGGTCACAGCTGAGATGGCACTGAGATCTCCACTCAGGTTTCACTGGAGTCTCTGGAGGTATAAGTTGTGTAACACAGACAGGATAGCTTGTGACTACGGCCTAGACTGGCATGCAACCTCAGGGTTCAGGGCTGAGATCGTTCCTAGAAACTTTAAGTTCTAAACCCAGGGCCATCACAGACTAAGTCCACTCCTTAGTTGCCCTTTAGCTCATCACCATGTTCTGACCTGACTTTGGCTTCAGTCTCACAGTAAAGCTACTTCAGCTTTCCCAGCTGCTTTGCCCAATCCACCAGCTCTCAGACTCTAGAGTGAGCTTGACCTGAGAGAGTAATAATGGACAAAACTTCCCCTCTGGAAGGTTAGCAGAGGCCCTCTGCTCCTGGTTCAATACAATCAGCAACATGAACAGTCTTTACCTGGCCCAGTTAATGAACAGCAATAGGTCACCACCCCACCCACCCCACCTCCACCCTCAGACTTTCTGCCCTCAGACTTTCTGCCCTCAGACTCTCCCCAACTGAAAGCCACTTGGCAATGGCATATACAGGGCCTGAAGAGCCCAATACAGGAGGAAGCTCTCCATTATACCAAGAGAAATGTTCTCCTCTGAGTCACTGGCTTTACTAAGTAAAAGGGCACCCAGGACATTGTCTTTGTGTTCTGCAATCTCTTGGGGGCAATGTTAAGATTAGAACATAAACACTTTTTCTTAGGAACAACGTTATATCAGCAAATATCAAGAGAAGGCCAAGTTATTGGGGTAAGAGGTGTATTATTCTCCATGGACTCAATGCTATGAAAACACAATACCTTCATAGCCATTGGGGTGTGAGGGTCTCCACTTGGCTACCACACTGCCTTCAGGACTTCTGCCCAGGAAGCGTGAGGGGCACTGGCTCCTTTCACTCAAGGGTGATTGGTCTTGGGGGGGCTTCCTGCAGGTACCAAAATTTGTAGTTGCTAACATCCTAAGTATAGACTAGTGTGCTAGTTGCATATAACATAATCATCCTCCTATACACCAATGGTTTATAACGGCCAATAAAATGTAAATGTCACCTAGGTAGAGGCGGTAATCACTGTTCGCCAACAATGCCACAGGATTTCACAAATATTTAATTTAAATATTTATCACGGAAGTACTATCGTTTTCTGATTCATGGAAATGATGTTTTTTACCTATACCTGGTTAGATTGGGAACATTATGTTCTAAAATGTGGTTTCTGTTCTCGTTTTTAGAATATTCGTGTGTGTGTATAATGTATATTTGCATTCTTGGTTCAGCTGATGAGGGGTCAGACCGGGCAGGGATGGAAGCCTGGAGAAACGGCAAGAGAGGAGCAGCTGGGCCAGGCCCAAAAACCTGAGCTTCCTATGAAGTTGTTCCCATAATTACACTCTCAGAGTTAGGATGTGGGGGACAAGCAGACAGGAGTGACATCAGCACAACAAGGGGGACATGTCCCCAAAGTCATCCTCAATAAAATGTTACACCAGTGTCTGAGTCAAAGGCCAAACCAAAGGGTTTTGAGTTTCTAGGAGTAAAGTGGGGCCAGACAATGGGGTCACTGTCCAGGAAGGAAATGAGAAAAGTCAGGAATGTTACGTACGATTAATTGGTGAGGACTTTGACATTTAAATTATGGCTATTGGGGGAAATGGATAGACCATAAGACCAGTGGGGGAGTCTCAGTAAAAACAAACAAACAAACAGCCCTTAAACATTTGCAGCAGTAACTCTAAAATTGGATGTCTTCATGCTTGGAAACTTCTTACTCATGTTACTGGATTTTTAGGGAATCTGACATTGCAGTAGAGACGATGAATGCGCTTGGATGTAAGACAAAAACTCTACTAAAGCAAGGGGAGAAAGAAAAGTTGAAAAGAGAGGCGGAGTCTCAGACTTCCCTGCATCACTAGACTACACAGATGCTCTTACATGCATCTCCTTCAGAAAAGGAGAGAGCTGTGAGCTCAGGCATTCCTAGCAGCTGACAGATGATGTCAATTCACAGGTACAAGCAGGGCAGTAAACTCCAGGTGACACAGACTGAGATAGAAACATACCCAGCCATGTATCCTAGTGTGTTTCTTAAAGTCTAACCACAAACACAAAACCTTGGCCAGACGGCGGTGATACACACCTTTAACCCCAGCATTTGGGAGGCAGAGGCAGGCAGGCTGTGAGTTTGAGGCCAGTCTGGTCTACAGAGTAAGTTTTAGAACAACCAAGCTTCCACAGAGAAACCCTGTACCAAATCAAACAAACAAACCCCAAACCAACCAAGCAAACGAACAAAAAACACACCAAACAAACAAAAGACAAAGACAAAATATTAAGACCAGAAGATGAAAAGAAGCATGACGTTTAGGGCAAGCTGTAGTAATTAGTGTAGCATTAATAATGAAAGTCAGAAACAACAACAAAAATAGTTGGAATTAATAAGCTAACCCAGCAATCTAGAATTCTATGTTAGGTAAGTATATGGATGATGTGTTCATACATAAACAGACACCTCTCTCTCTTTTTTTTTTAACATTTTAAAATTTTTTATCTGTATTGTGTGTGTGTCTGGTGCCAGATGAGGTCAGAAGAGGGTATCAGATCCTCTGAGACTGAAGTTACAGGCCTTTTTGAGCTGCCATGTGGTTGCTGGGAAGCGAACCCAGGCCTCCCGGAAGAGCAGCCCCTGGTTACAAACTTTGAATCATATCTCCATTTCCCTTAAAATGAAGGGAAAAAATAAAGATAATTCAGGAAAATTAAAGTTAAGAGAAGGTGTTGGTAACAGGAGAATCTCTAAGAAAGAGAACAGAAACCTGGATCCCTACAAAACATTAGAAATGACATCTGCCAATGAATGGAATGTTCCAGAAATAGTAAACAAGTATGTCACTTAAAGGACTTTGTTTAAAAAAAATACCCAAGTGTAATAGTAAGTGCAAGTGAATTAAACAATCTGCAATGAAAAGAATTTGTCAGAGTAGATTTTAAACAATTTTATACAATTTCTACCCATAGGTGACCACGGTAAGAATATAACCGTACAAATTAAGGATGGAAATATTACAAGATATATCTGGCAAAACTTTTATGTCAGGAACACATTAAAAATGATCATGCACTACTAAAAAGACTTTTTGAAATGTGTAAAAGGTTGGAACAGTTGATTCGCAATGGAAGAAAAACACCCATGGTCAGTATCATAGGAAAGACACAGAGCCATTGCTCATCAGAGAAACAATCACGCAAATCATAATGAGGCAGCCGTGGCGGCAGACACCTGCACACCTAGAGTCCCATAACTAGGGAGGCAGAAGCAGGAGGATTACTAGTTTATACCTCCAAACCAAACCAAACATGAAACCATAAATGGGATATCATTATATACCCTCTAGGACCAGCAGAGAACCTGTAAATAATTGGCACTATCACATTTTAGCAAGCATGTAGTTAGTGTGATAAGAATTGAGCGCAATACTGGTGTAGGAATTTGTTTACCCACATGAGGCTGAATGAACAAATGGATATACCCATGAGGCGTGTCGATAGAAGGAATAAAGTGCCTACACGTGAAAACATAAACAAAGATTGAAAACGTTAGCAGGACTTAGTGTTAGAAACACATCTCTTGGCCTAGCACTTGAGAGGCTGAGTCAGGAAGATCACTGACTAGTTCAAGGTCAGCTTGAGTTGCTCGGTGAGGCTGTGCGTACAAAATAAAACAAAATGATCCCGAAGTTTCAAAATCATTTGGAGATAAACAAAACAACAACAACAACAACAACAACAACAGCAGCAGCAGCAGCAGCAGCAGCAGCAAAACAACTGAGTACGAGAGGAATGATTCCATTTGTAGCATGTTTTCTCATAGGCAAAATTAATCTGGGATCCTAGGTACACACTAAGAAGAGTTGAAAGCACACGGCTAAACAAACAAACTTACATACTCAGCAGAATGGGTGATAATAATGCTTCTATGGGTCAGAAAAAAACCATCCTGCCATTTCAGGAATTCTCATTCCACACACACCCCCCCAAAAGAAAAAAAGAAAAGAAAAGAAAAAGAGCAAGGTCCTACAACATGCTTCAGTATGGCTACATTTTACAAACGCTGGTAACGGAGACCTAGGCACAAAATTCCACACATGTTAAATGTCCAGACAGGCAAATCCATTGAGACAGAAAGCAGATGAGTGGTTGTCTGTGGCTTGGGGGGAGCTGTGCAGAGCAACTGTTAATGGCTGTGTGCTTTCTTCAGGGCTGATGAGATGTTTTGGAACCAGAAAATGGTGGTGGTTGTAGAACTTTGTGAACATAACAAATGTCACTAAATCGTATACTTTAAAAGTTTACATTTGTGGTAGGTAAGTTGTATCTTAAACACACATACACACACACACACACACACACACACACGCACGGACACACGGACACACGGACACACTAAACCATAGTGGCTGGAGAGATGGCTCGTTGGTTAAGAGCGATTGCTGCTTTTCCAAAAGGCTTGAGTTCAGTTCCCAGCACCCACATCATGTGGCTGCCAACTGCCCACAACTCCAGGGGACCCAGAGGATTCCATGTACCGTGTTTTGGTCTTCTTGGGTACCTATTCTCACATGCACATACTACTCCCCCCCAACCCCACACATGTGCGCGCGCACGCGCACGCACGCACACACACACACACACACACACACACACACACACACACACATCATTGAAAATAAAATTCATCTTTAAAACCACTGCCATTGATATCTCATGAGAGATTATTAGAAACAACATGGTTTCCTGTCCTCAGTAGTTGTAAAAGGAATAGCTTTCCTGTGTAATAGAGAACTCTGGTAGGAAAATACAATGGGCCAGCAAGCTGGGGCAGCAGATGAAGGTGTTGCTGTCAAGCCAGACTACCAGAGTTCTATCCCTGGAACCCACATGGTGGAAGAAGAAAACCGCCTCCCGTGGGCTGTCTTCTGACTACACACATGCACGGCGGCGCTCCTGCCCACACACTTGCACTCACAAAGGAAAAAGAGTAAAAAAAATGATAAAGAAAATGCAATGGTTAAAAACAATTCCACTAAAACAATGAGGGGAAATGGAAAAATGTAAGGGGGAAAACTTAACAGGTACCTAGAACTGATGTGAACCATTCTACTAAATTCTACCAAGAGATTAATCTAAAAGTAACTTTAAGAATTTGACCGCACACCTCATCCTTACACGGCTTAAATGTTTGAATTTTTCTCCAAGCCTACTCTCATCTATAGTCCTGTGCAAATCCCAACAGGGCTGTTATGAAATTTGACAAAAATAATTCTAAAGCTAATCTAGATGGACACATAGGCAAGATGGCCAGAAGAGTAATGAGGCTGAATTTCATCTCCAGTTATTTAGTCTTCATCAGTTAGAACTGATGTGAAGCTGGTACAAGAAGAGAAGAAGATCTAGATGGAAAATTAACACTAGGAAGTGAAGACATAAAACAAATAAAAAGCAAACAAACAACCAATAAACAAAAAACAAAACAAGACAAACAACATCAACAAAAAACCAAGCCCAAACCTTCAACATGATTGGGACAAAGGAAACATAGCATCAAAATGATTGGGCAAAGATTTGATTGTTAGGATGTGGGGATGGCCTTGTCTATCCGCAAGGAAATTTGAATGAAAGATTAAATGTACAGACCAAAGAATAAAAGTACCAGTAGAAATGGAGACCTGTCATTCATTTCATCAGCAAGGCTTATTGAGGGAGATCTGTAACAGCATGTGAGCAATGCTAGATGCTAATGGGAAGAGAACCCAATGTAACCGGAAGTGGCGGCACATACCTGCAATCCTAGCACTGGGGAGAAGGGAGGCAGGAGGATCGTGACCATAAGGTCGCCATCGTAGAGGCCGAGAGTTTGAGGCCAGCCTGAGATAGTCTCATGAGACGCAACCATGACGTTGTAATCTTAAAATAAGAACTAAAAACTAAAGGAGAACAAAAGCTTCCGGGACCGGGCTGTGACTCAGCTAGGAGCATTCGCATAGCATGTATGGGGTCCCGGGTTCCGTGTCCGGCGTTGTAAAGCATCACATGAGACAGAACGCCTATTGCACAGAGACCTTCTTAAACAAAATTAAAGGGTGAACAAGAGGCCGCGGGTGGGCACTCGGCCTTATGAAGATGTAGGGTGTTGATGGCTTTGGTACATGATTTTGTCAGGCACTTTTAGCTGAAGTGAAGGGATCTAACTGAAATGTGTTTGAAGCATTCCAGATTTCTTGCTGTATGTACTTGGGAAGCCTAGCAGTGAAAAGATTCAAGTATCTGCTAAGGAGGCCATCCTGGATGTCCTGGTCCTACCCGTTTATCCTAACAGCTTGACAGTCCCCAGGAAAGATGGCTGCTTCTCTGACAGTTCTAACAGAAAACCTTTAGGAGGATTTGGGTCCAGTGTGGATCACAGATCCATCTCTGGTACACTCGGGTGGTCCAGAGGTGGGCCATGAGTCACCCTGGAAGTAGGAAGGGGGTAAGTTATGATATCCAAATGATTTACATTTCTCACTCACTGTAATGCAACAGTCCTATTACCAGAAGAAAGGAGAGGGCCAAGGGGCAGAACCCGATAAGTTCCTACAACATATATAAAGAGCTTCAACAAGTCAGTAATAAATAGTATTATCAAAAGAAATAGCACCGTGAAAAGCTACACAGCTCACCATTAATTAGAATTTACCTTTCCCCGTTCCATTCTTCTATAGCCTTGCCAAATGCTTCCCAAAGTAGAGTGAGCTAATTTGACAAATTAAGCTGTAATAATTTATCACACGATGTTAATACTGCCTAAGGAGTTTTTCCCTCCCCTTAGGAGATGTGCGGAACGTAGAAGCCTTCTATGGTGATGTTTCAACTCAAAGGAGTTTCTCTCATTGAGAACTTTAGACTGGGTGAATGACTCAGACACAGCCCCTCAGGCTGGGTGAGCACATCTTTATTTCATGAGTTCAATCAACCCCTCTTCTTTCATCCTCAAAAGTACAGGAGGGTCCTTCCTGTTCACATGAATTTCATAGAGGAACCTATGATTGCATGCAGTTACTTATTTCTATTTCCGAAATCCAGGGGCCTGAATGTCACTGGTTTTATTTCAAATTGTCTCATTGAAAGAAAAGTTTGATAACAGTTATGTGTGTGTGTGTGTGTGTGTGTGTGTGTGTGTGTGTCTTTTACACAAAAATTTCCCTGTTAATAGTAGGTTTTTAAATTGATGGCCCTTTTTTCTTTTTAAAAAAAAAAACAAAATAAATTGTATGTTTTAAGCCTTCCAGATCATAGCTATAGAAGATGGAAGGTGTTGCTAATGTTGTCATTGTTTTAGAAAACCTAACATTCCTATTTACTTACACTCCCCAAACCTAAAAGGCACAATTTTGTACGGTTTTATTGTTCATGTGGTTTTGTCAAATTGTTTGTGTCTTTTTATGGCTCTGAGAAAGGGAGAGTCAGTCCAGGTAACTCTTCCTGGTGACCTTTCATGGAAAACCACTCGTCTTTTCTGGGCCTCTGGTTCTTCATCTGTGAGTAGGGATGGTGTCAGCACCTGCCTGGTGTGTGGTTACCTGCATCATCTTTGGAAGAACAGCTATGGGGATCCAGTTTCATAGATGACGCACTTTCTGCATAGATGCGAGGACCAGGGTTTGAATCCCAGCACCCAATGAAAAATCCAAACAGGCAGGATGACCCACTGATGATCCTAGCCCTCAAAAGGAAGAGACTTCTCCAGCTTCCCAGGGCAAGCTGCTTAGCTGGATTGACCTGACTCAGAGGTCTTAAAACTGGTGATATTGTGGAGTTGGGGATTTAGCTCAGTGGTAGAGCGCTTGCCTAGCAAGCACAAGGCCCTGGGTTCGGTCCCCAGCTCCGAAAAAAAGAAAAAAAAAAAAAAACAAAAAAAAACTGGTGATATTGTTACAAACTAAAGGCTGCAAAACAAAACAACAACAACAAAAGAAGCTAAGTAGCAAATATTTTCATTCATGGTTTTATTGGTATTTAGTCAGTGTACAAAATGGTGAGTTTCAATCTGATACATACATATATATGAATATGTTTATATACACATATACATATATATATTTGAACATATTATTTGCTCCTATTTGTCTCCTCACCCCATTACCCTCTCTTTTTCCCAATCCCTCACTTTTCCCCCAAAATCCTTCCAACTTTGCTTCATGTCATGACATACATATACATGCATATGTCTGCCTGTCTGTATGCATGTACATAGTACATAGAAGAGAAAACATGCAGTGTGTGTATTTTTCGAACCACCCACATGTCTGTTCACACTTTTCTGTAAACTTTACTCAATACCACTCTCTGTGTCTGCTGTGAGCCTAGCCCTGAGGGGTTTGTCTCATACTTGTGAATGAGCGGATGGAGTGAGTGGGTAAGTGAATGAATGAATGTTCCAGCGAATGAACAAATAATAAAGCAGGTGGAAGACGCTAAGTCCTCTTACTGAGACAGTCCTGTCCTCGCTGGTTTGGGCACTGTGCTTGCCAGAGTTAAAGCCCCCTAGACTGACTGTGCAGATGGCAGTGCTGGGATGGGTCTCATCGATTCCAGGTCTATTAAGAAATCACTCTTCAAAGACTTTCTTTTAAAGCTTCTTCAAAAGCAGCAGTTCTATCAACATATGTGCCTCAGCCAGGAATTCTAAAACGCCTTTGAAAAAATGTGAAATACGACGCTGCTTACATGAAATCGTTGGGTCACTTTTGTTGGCCATTCATGCGTATATATTGTAAAAGATGAAATACCATTGAAAGGTGGTCACCAAAAGGGAGCATGATTTCATTTAGGGGAATTAAATGGATGAGAGGGAGGCAATAAATATTGTTGAATTTGCTAAACACTTTCCTATGTGTGGGGAAAATATCATGTGTATATGTTAAATTCTTGAACGAAACAAAGTATCACTTTGGTTGGGGATATTTTGAAGTTTGATTTTTTTTTTCAGTAGGAGTGGTCCCTCCCTCTCTCCCATTCTTTCACTTTCTTCCGGAAAACAGTTAGGTTGTGTTCTGTTTGAATGGCCCTTTACACTTTCTCTTTGTAGGACTTGGCTTATTTCAAATGGAGTGGCATGTGCAGTTGGGTTTGGTTTGGCTCAGAGTCCACTGGAGAAGTGTGACCAGTGCTGGTGTTACTGGTGGCGGTGACATTCACGCACTGGCTTAGTTGACACCCCCTTCACTTACCTGCAACTCAGGGTTATCTTCTAGCACAGCTTGGAACCAAAGGAGGGTGGACCCCCTCAGAGAAGCTTTCTCCAGAAAGACGTCTTTGCAGTGTCTCATAGTCTAAGGCCTGATTCAGAGATAGATGGCAGATGGCGGGAACATGTTGGGCTGTTGTTAAGTAGCCAGTTGAACTTCTTTTCTTTCTATGTCCAGAAAAGTGTAGAGAAATAGCCCTAAGAGTCCAAAAGGCAGAGGCCAACACACGTCTGTCTTCGTTTACAGCACAGGTCAATTAGGAAACAAGTGTAAGACATGACCACACTCACAACATTCCAGAATACTTTGACGGTTTTCTGTTACTTTAGTTTTTAAAGCAGAGTTGAGGCTTGATCAAGATATTTTAATATAGGCTTAGGCATCAGGGTTAAGGGAAAGAGGCACTCAGAAGCAAGTAAGGCAGACTTGAGCACATGGGTGGTGTGGATTTCCAGAAGTCTGCTGGGTTTTCTCTTTCACTGTTGTTTTATTCTGGTGCCTTGGGGATGTGTTCCTTGTGCAGTTTGGACTCTGAGGAAGTACACTGGGATGCCCTCAGACCTGACTGCATGCAGAAGCAAAGAAAACACCCTCAGCAACTGAGGCAGGGAAGAAACATGGCGGGTTGGTGAGTTCTTTGGACAGTTTGACACAAACTTTGCCTAAGAGGACAGAACCTCAATAGAAGCGATACCTCTCTTTTCCTGATTAGTCAGTGATGTGGGGGTCCCTCCTCTGCTGGTGGTCTGGGAGGTACGAAAGAGTAGCAAGGTAGAGAGGAGGTACTCATTCTCTAAATGGACACCGTGCTAAAATAGCGATGAGCCTTCCTTAAGGCCTAAGGCTATATGACCTTACAGTGTGCCCTTACTCTTTATCCAGACCCTCAGAAACAAGAGTAAGCCTCTTTTCGGTGAGGAATCATCTTAAATTTTACAGCCCTGGGTTTTACCATATTGGCTACAATCCTATCCAGTGCAAAGGAGTCACTGTGGGATCTTATTCAAGTCACTTAGCAACCCTTTGAGATGTGACTTCAGAAGCCACCAAAACCCACTCTATATGGATACTGTAAACACACTTGATTTTGACTCTCATATTAGCAATCCATGCACATGTTCCTTAGTGAATCTCATTTTCTTCTGAGAGCCTCTTTTCTTTTAACTCTCACGCTTAAAGAACTGCATTAAAAGCAACATTTAACCAACTCCAATTCTGCTCCAAAATAACTTAGAGGGTCCCGGAGTAACGGTCAGCAGTTAAGACCACTTGGCTGCTTTTCCAGAGGACCTGGTTTCCAGGTCCACACACGGTGGCTCAGAACCATAGGCAACCCTAGTTCCAGGAGAGACATCGCCCTCTTCTGGCACCTGTAAGCACTGCATGCAGGTGGCGGGCAGACACAGAGACCCTCACACAGACTGTTTTTTACAACGAATTTGTGAATGAGTAGGTGTCCCCTTGTAAATCTGTATTATGAAAGATGAAACTCCCCCGGGATTGTGGCATTTTTGACAAGTGAGTACACACAATGACCACAGGGATGAAGCCTTTGTTCTATTTCTTTATGAAGTTAGCCCATCAGCTCATGAGTCTTGAACAAGCTATTAGCATGATCGGGTTTCCGTTCCTGTGGAAATGTCTGTTGTGTAACGTGTAACATGACGTGTGTTGCCATGTTTCTCCAATACGCTATAAAAAGATGCGATTGCTGGTCATAGCCCAGGGCTCGGGCTTCCACATTGGCTCTCTCACGCTCTTCTCTGGGATAAGGGATGAGGATGAGCAAAATCCTCAGAAAAATCAGAAAACAGGTTTTTTTGGACTACTGGATGTGACATCAGTCTCTCCTGACTGGGAAGCGTAGCCGGGATCCCTAAGATGATGGGATCTGACTCCAGAAAGCAGGCGGCAACTCTGAGGTGTGTGTGGGAGTAGGTGGGTACTCCCCGATAGACAGACAGCCCGAGAGAGCCAAGAGCGGCCGTGCGAGGCTCACGGCCTCTGGCAGGCTACGCAGCACCCATACCACTTGCCCTTTGGAGTCAGAAAAGTGTTAATGGCAAAAGGTCCCATTTGGAAGTCAGATTAGGGAACAACCATGCAGTTTTCAGAGGGTTGAGTCTACTATCTATCTGGGTAGGGTTCAAATCCTGTTGGCAAGGCTGGGCCTGGGAGTTATTCAAGACCCGCAAGCCACAGCATTTCCTTCTCCCAAAGGGGTTGCCCCATTTCCACTGCTTCTCTGCGGCCCCTGACAGAGACAGAGATCCAGCTCTAGTTTGATTATTTATTTATTTATTTATTTATTTATTTATTTATTTATTTATTTATTTATTCAATCAATGTGAGTACACTGTCACTCTAGAAGAAGGCATCAGATTCCATTACAGATGGTTGTGAGCCACCATATGGTTGCTGGGAATTGAACTCAGGACCCCTGGAAGAGCAGTCGGTGCCCTAACCACTGAGCCGTCTCTCCAGCCCCTCTCGTTTGATTTTTTTTTTTTAATGGAGAGCCTTTCCTAGGTTTGTAGTTTTTGTCTTAGGGGTTTTATTTTTGTTTCTATTTTCCCAGACAAGGATATTGCTATGCAAATGGATCCCAGGCATCTGATACTTCCCTTGCCATTGAGCCTGTCCCTTCTCAGAGGGTCCTGCCTTTGTCACACTCCTCAGCCCAAATAGCTGAAAAGTCATTCTAGGGTAGCCTCTTCCACAGTCACAGAAACCCAGCTGGTTGTATCCACACAGACACTTTCCTCTCCCACCTCACCTAACCCTAACTCCTGCCCTGTTTCCATTTATGCAGACTAGGAGTGTGGGGCTAACCATGGTCTCAGCCATCTGCTGGTTCTAGGCACTTACTAAAGTCACAATTCTTGTTAGAAATGTTCCTGGGGAATCTTACCATTTCTGTATATGCTCAAATACTTATAGATCATAGGAATTTGAACCCTTGTAGCTAACAACAATGAATTTTGTTGTTCTGGTGGTGGTGGTGGTGGTGATGTGTGTGTATACATGTGTGTATATGTGTGTGTGTGTGTGTGTATATATATATATATATAGTGTGTGTGTGTATGTGTGTGTGTGTGTTCGTGTGCTTGAGACAGGGTCTCTTGCAATGCAAGCTGAAACTCACTGTGAAGTCAAAGATAACCTTGAATTTCTAACTGGGAAAAAATGACCTTCTAAATGGGAAAAAATAAAAAAAAAGAAAGCATCTTCAACAAAGTGGTGCTGACAAAATTGGACAGCTTCATGAAGAAGAATCCAAATAAAACCATACTCATCACTCTGTACAAAACTCAACTCCCAATGGACCAAAGACCTCTCTACATAACACCAGCTGAGCTAAACGTGACAGTGGGAACTTGAAAGCCTTGAGACAACTGATACAGGAAAAGACTCTCTGAACAGAACACAATTAATACAGGCACTAAGATCAACAATTAATGAACGGGAGCCCACGAAACCGAAAAGCTTCTATATGGCAGAGGACACCACCATTCAGACAAAACGGTACCCTACAGAATGGGAAAGAATTTTAGCGACTACATCTATGACAGAGGGCTAATGTCCAAAACACTTAAAGACTCAAAGAAAAAAAAACCTCTTACATATCAAAAAGTAAATAATCCAATTAAAAATTGGGTACAGATCTAAACAGAATTTTAAAAAGAGAAAATGCAAATGGATGGGAAACACTTAAATATTCAGTATCCTTAGTCATCAGGGAAATGCAAATCAAAAGTTCTCTGAGATTCATCTCACACCCATCAGAATAGCTAAGATCAATAAAACAAATGGCAGCTCATGCTGACGAGGATGTGGAGCAAGGGGAATGCTTCTCCCTTGCTGGTGGGAAGCGAACTTACACAGCCACTATAGAAATTAATATGGAAATGTCTCAGAAAGTGGAGAATCAATCTGCCTCGAGATCCAGCTATACCACTCGTGGGCCTATACCCAGAGCATCCTTCATTTTACCACAGAGACTTGTTCAACCATGATCATCACTGCTATATTAATAGCAGCCAGAGATTGGATGCAACCTAGATACCCCTCAACAGAAGAATGGATAAAGAAAATGTGATATATTTACACAACAGAGTCTTAGTCAACCATTCAAAAAGTTACGAAATTCACTCATAAATGGATAGAACTTAAAAAAAAATCATTCTGAGTGAGGGAACCCAGACCGCAAAAGACAAAGCTGTAGGCACAATTTTTTTTTCAATCTATTTTAAATAAGGGCCTAACTTTTCCTCTAGCCCACCACCAGCAGGTAGTGGAAGAGAAAAGTTATTAGGACATGGGGGAAGTGTTCAGCAATAGTTCTGTGGGGGTGAGCTTGATCTTCTTGGGCAGCAGTTCAGTCCTGTAACAAACAACAAATACGACGCAGCAGCTGCAGACCCGTCCTCTAGGCGGGCGGACACCAGGCCTGAACCAGCAGCTACAGTCCAGTCCTTTCAGCAAGCAGACACCAGGCAGCTGTAGTTCACTCCTGAAGAAACCGCGAGGGTGGCCAGCCAGTCTGAGACGAGGCTGCAGAAGCAGGCAAGCTGCCACAGGAACCTCATGAGCGGTTCTTGGGTGAGTTTCTCTCAATGGCAGCGTTACCACAACACTATGTAAGGTGACCCAATATCTGCATGCCGTTAGCAAAGAGTAGCAAGGTGGAGCAAACCCAGCCATAACTCAGAGCCAGTCTCCCACTGACACTGTCTGTGGGGTCATAGTTATACTCCTTCATTCAGAGTCCTTTCACGTGTTCGCCATATCAAAACATCTTTTTGCCTGTGTAAAAATGGAAACAGAAACATGCAAACAAGCAAAAAACTATTATATGAGTTATACTGGCTGGTTTTGTGTGTCAACTTGACCCAAGCTGCAGTTATCACAGAAAAAGAAGCCTCAGTTGAGGAAATGTCTCCATGAGACCCAGCAGTAAGGCATTTTCTCAACTAGTGATCAAGGGGGGAGGGTCCAACCCATTGTGGGTGGTGCCGTCCCTGGGCTGATGATCTTGGGTTCTATAAGAGAGCAAGCTGAGCAAGCCAGGGGAAGCAAGCCAGTAAGTAACATCCCTCCATGGCCTCTGCATCAGCTCCTGCTTCCTGACCTGCTTGAGTTCCAGTCCTGACTTCCTTTGGTGATGAACAGCAATGTGGAAGTGTAAGCTGAATAAACCCTTTCCTCCCCAACTTGCTTCTTGGAACCCTGACTAAGACATGAGTTCTGGAAAGTAATGAAACCAAACTGCCAAACTCCTGGTCCTAAACACAACTGAACAATTTCTGAGATATAACACCTAAGGTTGGGCTAAACACACACGAGCATGTACACACACACACACACACACACACACACACACACACACACACGCCCTGCCTGTCCTTAGAGAGCAGCAGAACAATTCTGTGAGAATTACAGGCAGCTGATTTCAGAGTTTTTCAATCAAGTCAAGTTGCTCCAATTCGTTGATTACGGAGTCAAATGTGTCATTTGCTAGTTCAAATTCAGGAGGTGTTTTGTTTTGTTTTAGTTTGGTTTGGTTTGGTTTGGTTTGATTTTTTGTTTTTTGTCTTTTTCTAACAGAGCACAGGCCGGAAAATCTCTAATTAAGTGACTCCCTTGGACAGGAAGGAACTGAATCTGAACATTGAGGTGGCTTGTGAATGTTCCAGGAAGCATTTACAACTATTTCTGGGTGGTGAGTAAGGGGTTGGGGGATGCTATGCCTTAGGTAGACAGGAACCAAGGACAGAAGCTTTGTCTCAATTCCAGACTGGCACAGAGGACCTCTGACTTCCATCTTGACAGGTGACATGTAGATGTTGCCACCAGAGGGAAAAGAACAGAGATGTACGAATTTCAAAGATCACAGGGTGCTCTCCCTTACTGCCATGACTCTGAAGCCCCCAAAGTGAGTTCTCTGTGGGGCCTTGGCCAATGGCCTTGCTCTACGCAGATGTGTAAATTGGAACTTTGTAGTTTCCAGTGTCCTTACTGGCTGGCTCCGAGTGATAGGGAAAGCTCAGGGCTGGCTCTCTTGGGAGAAAAAAGGCTCTTTGTCACCAGAAGTGAAGGCATTGTTTTGAAGATCCCTCCTCTCTGATTTCACTCTTCTTTGCTCTTCCCTGGGAAAATCCCAGCCCTGGTGGAGTTGATGTGCCAGTGTGCGTGCCCCACACATCAGGACTATTACTGTTTTGGGACCATGTTATACATTAACCTATTTGCATCTCTCTTTCTCTTTTTTTGTCAAGTGAAGATGGTGAGGGGAACCATTTTATAGAAATCTAGGAAGAAGTATACCACCAGCCCAACAAATCCATGTTCAGGACCTTACCATACCCAGAATCCCACTAAGAGTCAATGTTGGTATCTTAAGACTTGTCCTAGCCACCAGTGGCTGGCTGTACTCAGCTTATCAGCCAACATGAATATTCAGTCATCACAGTGGCTCCTCGGGAAGGTTATGGTGGGTATAAAAGGCAGCAGAAGGGCAAACACAGCCTTTAACACTTTCTCAGGAGAAGGGAAAGTTTCCCTCGCCTAAATAGCCATTTTAAAACACGCCATTTCCTTCAATAATGCTGCACACCGGCTCTTTGCAAAAAGCTGTTTCTTTCTCGGCCTCGATTTTCTTTGCCGTTCCACTTCTGAGGTGTGAGATTAATTCCCACAGTCTGTGCTTCCCCCCGGAGTTCAGCGCCCATGTTTACTGAGGTGTACAGCTCTCAAATAACTTCGGTGCCTCTCTCGCTCACTGTTAGGAAGTATATTTAAAAGAAATTGCCTTTTATAGATTTAAATTACAAAAGTACTGATATCATGCAAAAGGCAGTTTAACTCATGCAAGCATACAAATAGGTAAATCTTAGGGAAAAAGATACCAAGGCTAATATGAATTTAAATAGGATTAGCTGCCCGCATTAGCAGATGGCTGTGAAATTTAAAGTACCTCTGGTAGTTATTCTTTTAAATACACCTATAGTCCATGTGAGCGTTTGTAGATTTGAGGAATATATTTTACTTTGTCTTTGGTTTGAATTTTGAAACAAGGACGACTAAGGGACGTTCGCTTCTGCACACTGGTGTCCAAAGAAGAAACGGAATGTCTCGTGGCTCGATATTTGTTGTTGTAAAAATTTTAAATCTCTAGGAGAATATGATGAAGTGGGGCTACAAAAATGTAGATTCATACTACAGAGGAATTAGACACTCAAATGTGGTCTTATTTCCCTCTTACAGAAGCCTTGTCTGCTCTGCTGTGCTCTGCAGTAACAGGGGTTGGGTGGGGGAATTTCAAAGCCATGCTAGGTCAAACACTTCCTGGTTTTTGTCTACTCTGCCAAAGCAGGAATCCTTTTTGTGTTTTGTTTTAGCTTTAGAGGTTTTGTTTTGTTTTGGTTTTGGTTTTAGGTTTTTTTTTTTTTTCTTTTTGCTATTCATTTCTATTTGATTATATGGACAAGTAATTACAGGTATTTATAGCTAGTTCAGCAGGTGATGACAAACTATTACGGCATAATTAATTATCAATGGTGTGGCCTGTGGGAATGAAGTTTGGCTAAGGGTGCCTTACTTCATAAAATGTTGGTGTGGTTTTGAGAGAGGGGTGGATTGGGTCATTTATGGCCATGATGAGCATCTTCTCTGGGGGCTGAATGGCGTCTGACATTCTTCATGCAGGGGCTGCACCCTCGCTGTTGCACTCTGGGGAATCTCTATGCTCGGTTAAGGGCTTGTAAAAAACAAACAAACAAACAAGCAACAACAAAAAACAAAACCCAAAAAAAAAAAAAACCCAAAAAACAAAAGCCAGTTCAGACTCACCGACCAAATCTGGTCCTTGTTTGGTCCATATGGGCCACTTCTTTAAGGCTATGGGCACCAAGTCAAATTCTCTTGGAGGCCGTGGGAAAGAGGTCAGTTTTTGAGGAAGTTATCAACGTCTGCTGGACAGCCATGTGAGTCAGCCATGTCCAGTTCATTAACTGGATGCTGTCTCAATGTGGTTATGAATATTCATTGCATGTGAACCATAAATCGTGGATGCTTAGGGTGCATTGAGGACAGGTGATGTATTTGTCAAATATTTAGTGGAAGCATTTTCTGAGTCCCTAGACTTGTACAAAGCCTTGGCTACATATAGTAAGGTGGCAACCATGAAGGTGTCCTGTTCAGATCTCCTTTCAAAAGGGAGAGTGCCCATTTAGCTTCAGGGAAAGCAGTTACTCAGCAGTCTCTGGCTATTGGTCCTCAGAGTTCACCTCAGCCTCCAGCCAAGACCTTGTTTTGCACAGGCAGTCTTATCTGATGGCTGATTCTTGGCCAGTTTTGCTCTATGCTGTTTTCTACCAATGGAGGAACTTTGTTCGGGAAGTCCCCATCAAGCTGGCTCAGGCGATGTCGGCTGAACATTGAGTTCTGAGGCTCAGTCCTCCCTGTCTCATGTCCTCTCTATTTACCATTCGCAGGATGAGAATCATTAGCCCAGGTGTTCCCTAGGCAACCCTTCCTCCCTTGACCCAAGCTGTCTCTAACCTCATCCCTGCCTCTCAGTAGCCTGGCTCTCTCCTTGGGCCTATATGGAGGCTTACTGACAGATTTCTGCTAAAGTGAGGGAAAGTCTGAGGTAAGGCCACAAAAGACTAACTGTGGGCTTGCTGGCACATTGTTTCACTTGCCCCTGTTTGCCACCCTGATGATCTTGGCTACCATATTCTAAGGAGTCCCATAATAGGATGGCATGTTAGGGTACAAGGGTAGACTGCTGTCCATGAGATAAGACACTGAAGGCAGAATCACTGTAACAGTCGGAGATGAACTGAGGGCCTCAGTTCAAGAGCCAGGGAAGGATTCAATCAACCTACCAATGGATTGATCGGAAAACAATTTCTTCTCCAGGTAAGGATTTTTATGGTAACTCAGCTTCAGCTGATACTCGATGACAGCCTATGACAAACTCAAAGCTCCTAATCCATGCTTGCCCAAATCTATAGCAACAAAGAGGAAATATCTTACTAGTGATGGCTAAACAACTCGACTTCCTCTGTCCCCTTTCTTGGCCATCACTTCCATGAATTTCTCTACCACGTGACACCATGTTGGCTTCTGCTTTCTGTAGGACCCAGTTAGGACCAGCAGACTCTCACGAGTGATACTTGTAGGAAGTCAAGCAGGTCAGAGGCTTTGTCACGAAGCACCATCGCTGGCACATCAGGGCCTGAAGTTAAGAGAAGGGACTCTTCATGCACAGGAAATAAAAAGCCAGAATAAGAAACAGGAGCATCGCCGGGATGTCCTCCTCTGGGACATCCCTCTTCCACTCCCCAGCTCTACAGTGATGGAGGGATCACAACCAGGCTAAGGAAGGATTTTCTTCCTGCTGTGTTATAAATTAGAAGGAAAATGGCGCTTTGAACAGAGGTGGTGTATTGAGAGGCTCTGTGCAGGAAACTCATGGGAGCTAGGTGACATCTTCCTGGATCCCAATGTGGCCCTCATCACACTCCCTCAAAGCTACTGGCTTTGCTAGCGGTCTCCTTATGAACCCGGGAGAGATTCTTAAACCCAGGCAGGCTACCTCTGTCGGCGCCTGCACCGCCAATGTGTGAATATCGGGTGTAGGTCTGTGGGATTGAAAGAAAACACATACACGGGTCACCCATTTTCAGCTAGCGCCACCAAGGCTTTACTGAGATCTCCTTATATACCCAAGGCAAAAGCTGTGGAAAACAACAAGGCAGGTGAAAATCCCCAACCAGGAAAACAGGAAAAGTCTATGTGGTGAAAGTTCCGGGCCCAATCAGGGGGTATAAACAACTTCTTAAACAACAAGCTGGAAGGCTCCATGGGGAGGAAGGGTGCCATGGAAAATCCCAGCCCCAAATGAGGGGCTAAGAGCAGCTCCCAAGGATGTAAACAATTTCTTGCTATAGCAGGCTAAAAGGCTCAGTGAGGGGGGAGGGAAACACCAAGGGAGGACCCAACATACCTCTATCCTTGACTTCATCGTTTTTCCCAAGGCAGGTGCTTAGTAGGACCTCATTTAATGTTCAAACAAACAGATGAGAGAACTAAGGGGGCTAAGTGGTCCAGCTTCCAAGTAGCGTGGGTACAGAGAGTCTGTTCCAATCTCACAGCACACTAATGAGGAGACCGCTTAGCAGAACCCCAGATGCAGGAACTCAGGACTCATTACTGGGCACCAGAACGATTCTTCATGTTCTGATGCCACACATGCAGGGAACAGTCCACCTTCTCTGGGAGGGTGACTGTGTAAAATTGCCTAGGCTGATTGTGTGCACTCCCCAGTGCTGCCAGGGACCAGGCCTGCAACGTGAGGATCCTCATATTCCACTTATCACTCAGCCAGTTCCCCCGTGACTTCCCTGCTTTCAGAGTTGATTCACAGCCTATCTTTGGAATTGTGCCCTAGTCTCTGTCACAAGGCACAAAGTTGTGACAATAGGCCGATCATTGTGGCCATTAACTGTCTCGCTTCCTCTTACCTGACAAGGTACACAGTCGGCTGGTTTTCCCCTCAGTAATAGGAACCAGGAAGTCTGCAGGAATCATGCAATGCAGGTAGGAAAGATCTGGAAGCCCCAGGACGAGCATCCTGTCCTGCTGAGCGGGACATCTGGCAGGCATTGTCTATTTCTATGTTGACAATAGCTGGAGTGTTTCGCTATTGTTGAGCAAATTCTAGTTAGGTGGGTGGGATGTATTTTCCCCAGAATTGAAACATTCATGAGAATGGCCATAGGAAGTATCTTTTTGCTGATTCAATTCAATCAAAAACTTGTTTTTGAATGATTTTTTTTTTTTTTAAATCTAGATTTCTAGACTGAGCCTTGGAACGCATCACTCCGATCAACAGTGCTGTTCTGCTTCTAATTTATAACGCAGCCAAAAGGAGATTCATTTCAGGAGCTGAGGGATCCTTCATTCATCTCCACGCATGCTTCTGTCACCACGGGGGCAGGCTTGGAAGGACAGCGGACGTCTCTGCTCCACAAACAAAACTCTGATCAGGTGGGTGCTGCTTTGTCAGCAGAGAAGCCAATTCTCTGAAGAGGGTACAGTGCTGTGGGGACAAGGTCAGGGGGCCTGCCTCTTGCCCAAGCCGCTTGCCTTGTTAGTCAGAAGACGGCATACTGTATGACCGACAGGGTCGCAGACTGGAGCTGGTTATGGTGCAGAACCTCAGATCTGTCCATCAATTTACAAGTCACCCAGGTGATCCTCACACAGCATTAAAGCATGCAAGGTCACTGTCCTTCCGGACTGGCAGTACATACCTGCCTCCCCCCTAGCTTTAAAATGGCTAATCCAGCCAAGAGCAGTGTCTTTGAGTGAGCTCTCCCAGGCACCAGTGTGATGAAGATGTTCCTTAGAAATAAAAGATTCTGTGGGGAGGCATGTTTAGCATAGTACAGTGTTAATTCAATATTGCTCATTGGCCTGCTACGGGCTCTGAGAAGTGTTGCAACAAAGGGACCTTTGTAACCAGCATCAACCTATTTAATCCTTAAGGCCCTTTTCACATAAAATTGAATATTACTCTCAGTGCACTGAAGGAAAGGGCCTATAAATACCTTTTGCCTTCATGATTTCTAAGATTGACTTGATGCGTTTCAGACAGCTCTCGGGCTGTGACCGACCACACTTCCCAATGATGGCCAATTTAATCTAAGGGCCCGGGCTCAGCTAGAAATCTAAAGAGACAGGAAAGGCAGCAGGCGGTGAGCATTGCCTCCCTGCTGCCCTGAGGCGTCCACTTTTAGCACTGGCTGCTCCCAAGCCAGAACCTTTGGTCACTCCAAGCAACCAGTCTTTGTCCCTGCCTCCTCTCTCTGTCCGCTTCCCATGTGCCCATTACATGAGCAGCACGGGGAAGGTGAGGGGAAGGGAAGAGGGTGGGAAAAGCGGGGAAAGAAAGGAGAACAGTGCGCAGGCAGCCATTGGGCTTCTGTCCTAGTGAATTTGTCCCTGTCAGTTAAAATCAGGAACAGACTCACATCTTCTGGTCCTGTGGGCATCGCGGATCTGCGTCAGAGAACTCTTTCATGGCAAAGACATCAGATCTCTATTGCCTGTTCTATCGGTTCCTGAAGAGCTGTTGTAACTCTCTAGTAACACCATGTAGGTCATTCGAGTTTCTAGGGGTGATGCTCAACCCTGCCACACCTTGAACGTTTGCTCCTGGGTCTTTCTTTAACATATCTTATATTTGACAGAGCAGATCCACACTTGCACAGACACATCCAGATGTGGAAGTGTGGTTTCCCCTGTACTGTCCAGCCTCTTTGAAGGATGCCTTTAAAAAAGAATTTTAAAAAAAGAGAGACTTGTGGCATTTCCAAATCCCCCTCATCCTGTTCCCTATAACCCGCAATTTCAGCCTCATTTTCCTAGGCTTTGTTTTCATAATTTTAGTTAAACAGAACATTGAAAAGACACCATCGCCATCAGAAACGGATGCCTGTTTTTTTTTTTTTTCCTTTTGCAAAAGCACAAACAAGTCGGCTCACCCTTTAAATAACAATATTTCCTGATGTTGGTGTTGAATTAATCCAGGAAATGAATATGTATTGATGGTATTCTTTGGGGTTTTGAAAATCCTTACAACCACATAATTAAATGAGCGCCTTCAGAAATACTGATAAAAGAGCGTTGCCATTCAAATATCTATACAAGACAATGGCCCTAAGCTGTGGGTTTGAGAGATTAGTTTGGCCAAGAGCCAGTGTTTATCACAATATTTCCATCTCAGCTGATAAAATTTAATCATTCTTATTTAAATAGAAATCAGAATTAATGCAGGTCGTAAAGAGAAGGAATAATAAACGAAGCGCTATCTTTATTTCTGAGCTCCTGGTGCAGACGCCTCTTCAGAATGGCGATGCTGGCAGTTCTTCTGGGTTTTTGTTTTGTTTTGTTTTTTTTCCTACCTGGAAGTTTTATTCCAGAGTCCTCAAAAAAGAATGAGGCCATGCTGCTCACTAATTCATTTCTCTAGTACTGCTTTAAGGCAAGTATATCCTCTCTTCTCCGCAGGGGGACATCAGGGTGGTGAATGATGGGGACAGATTTGGACTAAAGCCATCAGGACAAGTACAGGAAAGCCACTTCTCTACAACACAGCCAGCATCAGTGGTCGAAGGGACTTCGACCTGGTGCCAGCTCCATGGCTCTCCAGACTAGAAAGCTGCAGGTGCCACCAGACTGGTGGGGACCTTGGACTGAACCACTGTTCACCAGGGAGCAAGTCTGGGGCCAAGCCTGACCTGCAGAGAGGTGCATTGTAGAATTTGCCATCTTGTCTCTTCATGCAACCCACTTGCATGGTGGGGAAGGAGGCAGTAAGAAGTCATTGCTCACAGTTGCCCTCGGAGTCAGGAGTAAATCCACTCTCTACTCAGCTGGGTACTTACGACTTCGTGTAAGCCTCTTAGCCCGGGTCTAGACCTGGTGTGGACACAGGTCTGAGCATCACTTTGACACATCTACTTCTCTCTGGTGAATGCCTCAAACCAGATCTGCTCAAATGAAAGCATCTCCTTAGCCACAGAAAAACCGACTAAATTTAGTCACTGCGTCTCCCCCACCCTTGGGTCTTATTCAGTTGGGCAGAGAAATGCAGAACATCTTCAATTTCTCTTTTATTTTACATTCCATTTGACTTTTAAAAAAACGTTTCCTATTTAAATGTAGTATAATGTATGTATGTAAGTATCCCTGGGCCTGGGGGCACATACCTGCAATCAGAATCCTTCAGCAGGCTTAGGCAGGAAGATGGAGGCTTGCCTGGGCAATTCAAGGCCAACCTGGGCACTTCAGCGAGATAGTGTCTCACCACGAAGTAAAGGAGGCCTGGAGAACGTGACAGGACACTCGCCTGGTTCGCAGGAGAGCCTGGATTCAATCCTTG
Organism: Rattus norvegicus; assembly: GCF_021556685.1. NCBI lineage: Eukaryota > Metazoa > Chordata > Mammalia > Rodentia > Muridae > Rattus > Rattus norvegicus. The sequence continues at coordinate 29,272,443 of NC_141552.1, forward strand.
CTACCCAGAAATAAGCAAACAAAATCAAAACGATAAACAGCCCTGCCATCGACTGTAATTATTTATAGCATTTAAAACAATAATTAAGGTAGAATTTCATGAAGGTTTGGCATAGTCTATCGCGGTTTAGACACTTCAGACTTCTTTAAGCCATCTAGCACCCTCGTGGAGCAAGTGCCACTTTGTCTCTGTTTTAGAGGGAAGAAAACCCAGCCACAAGTGGCAAGGCTAGGCTTCCCACGGGCTGTTTGGCTCCAGAGTCAGGAGTCACATGATAGGATGTCCCTATCGTCCTGAAGAACTGTGACTTCAGGAACAGGGTTTTTGCTGAAGCCAATGCTGAGGACTTAGCCCTTAAGTGCATCTTTCTGTTACCATCGCTACATCGATCCCCTATCCCCCCCAGCCCGGAGCTGGCCTGAGAAAGCCTGAATAAAGGATCAGACTGGGTGGAGCAGGCAGTTGGAACCGACTTGACTCTATTGCTTTTGACTTTGTTATGAATTTTGGTTTCGGTTAAGGGCCTATCAAACTTCAAAAAAACGGCTGCTTAGGTCACCGAGGAACCTTCCCGAGGCTTCACAACCCCTTAAGACTTCCTTTCAAACCCAGATGTTTCCTCATCATTGCATTTCTAAATAAATGTTTTGAGAAGCTGTGAGCCTGGTACCAATAAGCCGTGTCACTAAGAAAGCTTTCACGCGGCGACCACTTAGATTTGCAAATGCTGTACATTTTCTGAATAACTTTTGGCACTTAGGGCCACCTCCCCACCCCCGGTGGTTAACCATTGCTTGATAATCTAGAACTACCATTATAATCAAGGATAAGATTGCCTGCACAAGAGTGAGTCCCCTACAAAACGCTCTTTGGGGGTTTGTGGGTTCCCAGAGAGTATCACTTTGCCACGATAGCCCCTAAATTGCTTGACATTCAGACTTTGGTGTAAACAGGATGATGGACATTCTAGCTCTGATCACATAGGCAGAGGTCACTCCCGGTAGACACTTAGATGCAAAACCACAAGACATCGTCTACTTTCTTTGGTGCGGATGCATGGTTTGCACATTGCCCTCTCTGTTTAGTTTCCATTCCTCTGGCTGAGAACAGAGGCAAAGAGGCTTTAAGAACAGGCCCGGCTGTGAAGGACTATTCAAATAACACCTGTTTCCCCCTTGGAATGTAGGGGAACACACTGGAACCCATGGAAAGAACACATAGATATGGCCCAGGGATGTTACATTCTCATGAAAGGACTAGCGTTATCTTACCTCCTAATCTCAACAAGATTTGGAAGTTTGGACTTCCAGTACCAAACCTCCCGGGTATTTTGTTTTGTTAAATAATGTCAAAATTTTACTCAAATTTTAAGTTAAAGGGAAAGAAGTCACTATGTTCGTGAGGGCAGCACACCCCTGACAGAAAGCCCAGGGACCATTTCTAGGGTTGCATGCCCTTTACAAGAGCTTAGGTCTTTCAGGGCCCTTGTATCCTTAGAATGTGCTAAGGCTACCCTAAGCACGCATTACCAGCACCTGAAGTTCAGCTCTGCTCACATAGCAGTCTCTTTGGACATCTCGTCAGTTTTTCTGACTATTGCATCTTCATGTTTTGTCTCGCTGTGGAGATCGGACGCCTCACAGATGAGCCAAAACCAGACAAGGGACTAGGGAGCACCTGGGATGGGAAAGTTGTGGAGAGGTTTGGACTTGGGAATACAAAAAAAATGCAGCCTTGAGTAGAAATGAGGCCACCTCCTTCGGGCTCCTGTCATCATCCTCATCTCTGCTGCACCTTCATACTTCATCTTTGTTGTCTCCTGCCCACACCATGGCAGATGTCCTTCCTAGTGGCTGGGCTCTGTAATATGGCGTGTCATACACCTCTTGGGGGCTTTTCACTCTCTTACAATAAGCCCCAAACACTTAGTGGGGCCCATGAGGCTAGATGACTGGAACCGTCACCCACATTGTCCAACCCCGACGACTTTCATGCTTTCTCTAACTTTTGCTTTCATGGTTCCTCCCATCCCAGGGCCTCTGTTGGACTCTATCCTAAAACCCTTCTTGGTTCAGATTTCAACAGGACCCTTGACTCGTTGAAGAAGCTTTTCTCAAGCCTGCAGATGAGTCTAGGTTCTTCTATGAACCTAGTCTATGGTGGGCTGTTTCCCTGAGGGCAGAGAGCCCTGGAAGAAGATGTGAGGATGAGTTTTGACTACCAACTTGATTGGACTGAGAGACTCTGAGGAAATTAGTGGAGCAGTTCTCTTTTTTTTTTTTTTTTTTTTTGTCCTGGAGCTGGGGACCGAACCCAGGGCCTTGTTGCTAGGCAAGCGTTCTACCACTGAGCTAAATCCCGTAGTGGAGCAGTTCTTACTGCCATCTGTGAGCGTTTCCAGAATGACAAAATCTTGAGGCCTCTGGTCAAATGAGTGGTTAATTCTATTTATAGCTTCAAACTTTGGATCTACTATTTGGAGGTCTTGGAACTGTGGGGCCTGGTAGGCATGAGTGGATCACTATGGCTACGTCCCTGATGGCTCTATATTTCTCTGGCTTCTTCCGGTTGCTGCTCCACCCTTGCTTCCTGCCATCTGTCATGATGTGAACTGTTCCTCCACACTCTCCCTTCTCTAAAAGACAGAAACCTCAGAAACTGTGAGCTGAATAAACTTTCTTCTTGGGGCATATGTCAAGTCTTTTCTCACAGCAAGACAAAGTTTAATTATCGCAGAGGGCCTGAGAGACTTTCGTGTTGCCTCAGAAGAGAATTGGCCACCCAGTTAGAGGGGCAGAACTCCGGTTTGATGCTGGGAAGGCTTCAGAATCTTTCTTGTTCAGGTCTACTCAGTGGCACATGACAGACCCACATTTGGGGATTAGTCAGAAAACACCAAGGGCATTTGTCACAGCTAACTAGCTTCAGTTGTCAACCTGACACAAGCTAGAGTCACCCAGCGAAGAGGATATCTGCCATAATCTCATTGGCCTGAAGCATGTCTGCGAAGTGTTTTCTTAATTACCAATTGATGTAGGATGGCCTAGCCCACTATGGCTGGTGCCACCTTTAGCTAGGCATGTTGTTCTGGGTTGAATTAGAAAGCTGGCTGAGCATGAACCAGAGGGAACAATAAACAACATTTTTCCATTTTTTTTTTCTGCTTCAGTAAATAAATGATGGTTTCTGCCTTGAGTTCCTGCCTTAGAATCCCTTAGTGATGGAGTATAATCTAGAAGATGAAATAAACCCTAATCTTCCCAACTTGTAGTTGATTGGCATTTCATCCTAGCAAAGGACTAGCACACCATTTAACAACAGGCTTGCAACTGCTGTCTCCACACAGCTTGCTTAACTTGCTGCCAGTGGTGAGCAGTTTAAACATGGCTCCCATCTGTTGACCCTCATGACTCTTAAGGCCCCTGGGAGCTTGCCATGGATCCACAAGAAGATCCCAGACACAGGGGAAAGAGCTAGCATGAGTGGCCAAGAGCTTGCTGATGAGTCTGGGTGGAGGCCCATAGATCCAGGCAGAACTCTTTCTTACTGCAACAATGTCTAGGAGACATTGAGAGCTGGTGAGTGTGGGGCCAGGAAGGTGGTGTAGCTTTTGAGGAATTGTCAATCATGATGAAGAAATTGGCAATAGTTAGTACTTGCATAATACTAACTTGGTTAGGCGTGGTCCCAAGAAATTTACTTAGGTTAAATCAGTTGACTTATATAACGCACACCAGGAGAGAGAGATTGGAGGTGAGGAGAAGAGAAGAAAGGAAAAGGAAAGAAAAAGAAAAAGAAAAAAGAACAAACTAAACCAAGAAACAAGGTGAGCTTCACCCTCCTCTCTGCTCCAGCTGGGGTGTCTATCCTCTCCCACCCTCAGACCTCGATATCCTGTTCCTTGGTGTCTGAGGCATTTTTACCACCAACTCCTTGTTTCTCAGCCCATCAGGTCTATCACAGATCTTTTTTTTTTAATTTTCAGATGGTAGGATCTTAGACTTCTCAGTCTCCCAGACCACATGGGCTACTTCCAAGGCAAAGCTTTTCTAGCGGTCTGGAAGTGCTCAGACCTGATAACTACAGAGAATGCATTTTAAAGCCATGAATACAATGCCCCGTGGAACGCCCAGATCAACCAGCCTTGGTCTCCATTCAGAAGAAAATACTCTCCGGCGTATGTCAAGAGGCCTGTTTCGCAGCTCGCAGAAAGGATTATGGGACCACATTTTGCTGGCTTATGGATTTGTTGGCCCACTGTGAAGGTTCACCCTTTTGTAATGAACTCTCATTAAAATGCCCAGTTAGTTATATTGATAAGTTTATCCTTTGCAGAAGGCAAGCCTGCTGACGCTACAGTGCCATGGGCCCTGGGTGTTCTTAAGGCATCGATTAACCCTCACCTGCCAGAAATCATTAGCGAATGGATTGCTATTTTCTGATAGTTTTGAAAGGAGAGTGACTCTCGGTAAATAATCATTGGCTGCCTTCCCAGGGGAAGCCTGCTTGGAAGAGTTCTGAAATAGCGTGTTGGTTCATTTCTGAGTGGGTATATGTAAGAAGGGCTGGAAATGACATTCCAAGCAGCTAATTATAGGGTAAGTGTGCCTGCTTACCCAGGCAGTGAGCACGTCAGCTCTGCTCAAACCTATCATATTACATACAGTTTCTGTTCTCTAGATAATTAACAGGATCAAAATATTACTGTCAAATTCAAGGGGGAAAATTAACACATTATCTTAATTGTCTTTTCCACTCAGGTACTAGGAGACATTACCATTTCAAAAAGGGCTTGTCTAGGGCCCTGGAATTTTAAACTGCAGTTCTTAAAGATGCAGTTAATCCCTCCCCAACTTTGATCTGTTGTTGCTGTGTGGTTGGGACACTGGTTACTCCATTTCAATGGTGAGCCATCTAAAAATGGCTACAGAAGGCCCTGCAGTGTGCTGGAGACAGCTGGGGCTGCTTCACCAGCTGTTCCCTGTTCAGAGATGCAAACCTGTCTAGGCAGAGCTTCCGTAAAAAGCCCAGTTAGTAAAGTGCCATTAAAATTAAACCATGACTCAGGTGACAAATACTTAGAACACATTACTTCCTGATTGTTTCTGCTAAATGTTGGTATTGCACAAGCTTGAAAATGCGATTGCCGCGATATCTGCATGCTGGGAGCAGCAGGTCTTAAGGAGCTGGTACCCGTCTCTTCCCAGATCTGCATCCATCACAGCACGCTTACCCTGGTCCAGTGGAAGCAGGGCTTGGGTATTCACAGCATGAAGACTAGAAAAGCGCAAATGACATCCTTTAATTGTTCATATCAAGGACTGGTAAACATGACTCTCAGAGAAACAAATACTGCCGGGTTTGTTTTAGACCAGAGGCACACATGAGCATCCATCCTCCCATGGAACCCAGCATTAGATGTTTTGGCCAGACTGACTGGCCAGCAAGTCCCCAAGGACTTACCCATCCCTACCCTTCACCCCACACTGGGGTTATACGCACTGGTGGCCATACCCCGTGCTTACATGCGCTCTAGGAATCTGAACTCAGATTCCCATGCTGGGCAGGCACATTGTCCCGGGAGCCATGCTCAACACTTGCTTTTTCTTTCTATTGACTTCCATCTTTACCATGAGGGGAAGAAGTGTCTTCTCAAAGTCCCTGACTAATACCCTAGTTACAATATAGAAGCCACGGCTAAGAAGGTCTTTTCTATGCTATAGTGACAACAGCAAAACCCCTGTATTGTATACGACCGTGCTGTGAGCAATGTGGTTTAAATATGAGTCAAGCACGGAGACGAAGGGCCTTGGCTTCATCGTTGGGGACCAGGATAGGCAGCAGAGCCTGTCTTTGAGCCTACTTGATTGTTCTGATAGGAAGGGAAAGTGGCTGTCTGAGGGGAAACTAAGCTTCTTTGAAGACAATAAAGCAGTGGATTCTGGGTCGGTGGAGCAGAGGTACGGACCATACATAGCATGTAAAGTGCCACCATTGAAAGTGGTCCAGGCCAGCTGCTTAATGTCACTAGGAAACTCTTAGAACTGGAGTCATAAGTGCCACCCCGGACCTACAGGACAATGATTTGATAAGAGCCCTGGGTGTTTTAAATACATGTGTTATGGGATGCAAGCCCTTGTTCTGAGGTTAGAAGGCCTAGTGACTTAACCAGCGTAAGGCAGGGAAAGTCAATCCCAAACCAAAGCAGTTCTAGGCAGAATCTACTGTCGGTCTTTCTGCCTCCTCAGCCTGCAGGCAGCCCTACCTATGGTTCCTGCTGACCTCTCAGACAGAAGTCGCCTTGAACCCTCCACCCTGTTAGCAAAGAGAATCTAGAGCAGAGGTTCACAGATGTGTGTATTACGATTCATAACAGTAGCAGTTATGAAGGGACAATGAAAATAACGTTATGGTCGGGGGTCACCACGACAGGAAAGCTGTCTCAAAGCGTGTCAGCATTAGGAAGGTTGAGGACTGCTGCTTTAGAGGAATCTCCACTTTTACATATGGTGAACTGAAGTCGAAGGAAAAGGAATGCTTTATTCCAAATCTAAATAGTCAGATAGCCAAAGCTAGACTCCCCAGAAGGATTCTTTCCTTAGCACTTCATCATGAAAAAACACAAAGCCAGACTTCCAAACTCATGTGCACACATGTGATAGTGGCATTTCCGTGAGTCCTGGACATTATGGCCTGGCTTTCATGATGTTGGCTGACACTGAATTCTACATACTTCTATCATCATTGGCAGCAGCAGCAGCAGGGTCACAATCATCATCACCACCACCTTCTCTACAACAATGCTAATGATAGTGGAGGGGCTTTTGTCCAAGCCACAGGTGCTCCAGGCCGTCCTTGGAGCTGGTATGGAAAAGCACACATGCTCGCCGCTCCTGAATTTCCTTCCACGGTGACATCAGAAACGACACACATGATTAACAAACTTTCCGTGTGTTTTTCTCTGTGTCTGACATCTCCGCACTCAATCAGAGTGAGGGCTGTGATCAGAGCCAGTGTTGATTAACTGCTCCCAGGGCACGAGACTTCTCAAAAACATAGGAAAGACAATTTAGATAAATATCGTGACACTTTCCCCTTAGTCTCTCCCCTCCCTAAGTTCCCATTTTTACTTTTTTCTTTGAGCTTAAAATTAATATTTTCTTTGCGGACATGCTCTGTCCCAGCATGCCTCAGAGATCACTCAAGCAGCTTGTTAGCATTTCCGACTTAATTGGCTCTAGCCCTCCCTCACCCATGTGGAATTCGCCTGCCACAGGTTTCCAATCGCTCTAACGTCAGAGGAAGAAAAAAAAAAAAAAGACCATCTCTTTGGCTTCGCAGTGTGGTTTTCCCTTTCTTTTCAGAGAATCGGCACCATAGTTTAGACATACACTGATATTCTCTTGGGGTCAGAGGCTGGAAAGTTCTAGTCATCTGGTTGACTTGAGCAGATAGGAGGGTCTTGTCTCTCATTTGTCCATATTCTTGTAAATGCCTGGTTCTAACCTGGAGGAATTTTGGCTGCTTCCATGGAGCATGTAATGAATGATGTTATTTCCTTTGGAGCGACATGAAATTTGGAAAAGATTTGGATCTGTGCAATTTCCCCACTGATAACGTGTCGCATTACCTTCTGCGCTCTCAGGGGTGGAAGGAAGATTTTAGTCTTCTGACAGAAAGGAGATTCGTGCTTTTCGTTTGTGGTCTCAGAAATCTGTCAGGATTCGGGAGTATATATTCCTATCAATGGTCACAGCCAGCAGCGAGCTTGGTGACTCAGTCTTATGGGGTTGGTCCTGGGAATGGGTTTATCCAGGATACTCCCCCCTTTATAAGCACCAGGTCTTGCACAACAAAGGACCTTCTTCTCCCTGCTTTGCCTTACTTTTTACCCTTACTTATCCACTTTACTCTGAACTCTTACTAGTGTGCTAGCTTCTAGGAAGCTAATTATCAAGAGATAACTCCTGAGTCCCTCACAAGGCCTGCTCCCTCCCAGGGAGCTGTTTAAGACTCTGTCATTTCAAGGAATCTAGTGACCAACTCTTTCTTTACACATTGATCTGTTCCCACACCACCCCCACTCCTCAATCAGTGGCTACCATGCCCTAGTTTACCTTTCCTTATCTGTAAAATACTGTAAGCAAAAACAGGTTGAGAGGCAAGGGTTTATTTCCTCTGAGAGCCTGTAGTTCATCGTCCTGGGAAAGTCAGGGAAGAAACTCAAGGCAGAAAACAGCGTGAAGGCCAAGGCCGTGGAGAAGTGCTGCTCACAAGTACGGCTTGCACAGACTGCTTTCTTATCGTACCCAGGACCACTGCCCAGGAGTGGCACAACCCACAGGGAACTTGGCCCTCACACACTCAAAAATCATAACCATCGAGTGAGAAAAATTGCCACAGGCTTGCCCACAGGCTAGTCTGATGGGAGCGTCTTCTCAAACTCGATTCCCTCTTCTAAAAGTACTCTGTCTTGTATTAGGTTAACATAAAACTAGCCAGGACAAGTGTTTGTTTCTACTTCGGGCTATCCCGATGAATGAGACAGTTAGATCGCAGTTTCCTCACCTGGAAGGTGGAGGACATGGGTCAAACAAGTCGGGGTGAAACCCAAATCCAAAAGATGTATGAATTTCAAGAGATTACCCCCACACCCAGAGTTGGACACTGGTTTTTCTCTTATTGATTATGTATTAGTAAGAGCCAGCCCAATAATGACCAGTCTTTATGAAACTAAGAGCCCTATTGCTTCCTGTTACCACATACACCCAGCCTCTGCCTTCCCCCACCATGGTTTGGCTGGTGTCTGCTTCTGTGAGAATTTAAGCAAGTCGAAAGATGGAGTTTTCAACCTTGAGCGTCTCCTCTGTGGGCAAGTCTTTTGAACTGCAAATATATGAGCAGAGACTACGTATGCATTCTGCTATTTGTGCTTGTTTGATTGGTAAAATAGAGGGTAAGGGACTATTTACAGATGTCTTGGGGGAATAATAGGAGTGCACGAGAGGGCCAGGAATAATAGGTCAATATTACAGAAAGTGCAGACTGGCGCGGCCTTACGAGCAGTTTGCATGCCTGGATTATGAAGTAGCATCCCCAGGAAGGACTTTGATTGTCCACACCTGACACATTTTCATCTTTGTTGGTTTTTACAAAAGAATAAAAAAGACCTCTTCAAGCAGTCTGTGTAAAACCAGGGCGATAGGCTGCTTTTCTCCATAACCATTGCAGTGAAGAGCATCTAGAGATTCATTCTAGATTCAGGGTGCCAAGAGTAGAAAACAGGCAGTAATTCTGGCTTTGCCAAATAATTACTTAACATTTCTGCTTTTACCTACGCCTAATAATTGATATAATTTTAACAATATTCCAAAGCAACAGTGATTTCTCATGGGAACAGTCAAGAGGCTAATTTCTGATTGTGACCCCATTGGACCACGAGTCACCTGAACTGAGAGCAGATGCCACATGAGGAAGGCAGGTAGCCCACCTGTGAACCCTGGCCACTCACGAACAAGGACGTTGTGAAGGTTCTATTTGAGGAGACAACTGAGGGCTAGACTTTCCCTAAGGCACTATCCATTCAGTTCTAAGTTGGGATCAAATGTGAGTCTTATTTAAGCTAAAGCAAGTATCCTCTCTAACACATACTGGACCCAATCATTGAACATGCCCTACCAGAGTGCAAGCGAGGTGATCTCCCTGTCTCCCAAGGTGAGCCATGGAACAACATTTATTGGCTATTACAGGAATTTCCTTTTGCACGAGCCAATGTGGTGCCTCAAACACCAAGCCAACACTTGCCACCCTCCCTTTCCAGTAAGGCGGAGAGAGACACCTCAAGGGCAGAACTCTGATCAAGTGATGTGCTTATTGGTGCTGTCCGTATCCTTCTATTTGTCTTCTTTGCGGTTTTCTTTCTTATTCTACAAGATAAGAGTGCCCGACTTATGATGTGGACTTCTGAAATGCTTCCTTTGAAAGACTCTCTGGAGTTGACAGGATGACTCAGCAAGTGAAGACGTGTGCTACCGCTTGACGACATGAATTTATTACCCAGGACTCAAAAGATGGAAGAAAAGAACTGACTCCTCATGGTTGTCCTCTCACCTGGCTCACACACACACACACACACACATGCGCGCACACACACACACACACGCGCGCGCGCGCGCGCGCGCGGGGCAAAAGGAAAGAATTGATGAATAAAAGCAATACAGCATAAAAAAACACATCTATATGAAGTTTTAGAGTGAGTCAATCTAAAGGAACTATTGAGTACCACGGGGACTACCCACAGGTGAGAAGCAGAGGGCCTAGTCAATAGACCGCCATGTTGGAAACTGCATTTTTGATGCTCACTTGATAACGGCTGTAGGGAGCTGAGCCCTGTCTGGAAGCAGGGGATATAGAAACAAGCTGGTGCCTGTCTCCATGGGCATTAGCACCTCCAGGGTACAGTGTCCAAATATCTGTCTGATACATTTCTTCCCACTCTTCCCTTTGGAGAGTTGCAGTGTCGATGGGGCGGGTCTGACTGATGCTTTAGTCACTCTGACAGATGGGCGCATGACAAGCATTCATAGTGAGTCATGGGTCACGTCTAGAAGGGGTTGGAGCAGGTTTTTAGAATGGGTGGTTTTCCCAGGTCACGAGGAGGCTGCGGTAGGGAAGGTAGATTGAGGTGAAATCATTAGCTTATTTAAGGGCAGGCCACTCATGGAGATGGGGTTTATTTGGGATGAAGGCAGAATTGACTGAAGGCCTTTCCAAAGGGATTAGGAATCATTAGGACCAAAGGAGGACTCAGCTATCCTCTGACCTCACATATCCCCAAGCTTCTCCTTTCAGTGTGAATTAGTTCAGCTGCTCCTCTGGCCTTACTGTCACACCTAGACGTGTTGTCCAAAGTGCCTATAGTGCTGACAGATCACTCTACAATCTCCTTTCTAGGCTCTGTGTTACAGGCTTTTCTAGGGAACATCTTCTGTTCTAGAACTGTGTGTGTTGTAGAAGGAGCTGGGTCTCCAAGTGGCTGTTGCCGAGGATTTGGGGTTTTGGTGCTGCTTGGCTTTCCACCCAGAATACAAGAAGTGATAAGCACTCCTTTTCTCTGTTTCCAGCACAGTCTCCATAGGAGCTTATAGAAGGAACTCAGGAACTGTGTTCACGTGTTATTCAAACACACATCAAGGTGTTCATCTTCTGGGCAACAGGGCTGGTTTTAGAATCACCTAGGAAATGAACCTCTAGAAGTGTCTGTGAAGACATTTCCAGAGAGATTTAGCTGAGGAGGGAAGACCCACTCCGGATATGGGTCACCATTCCACAGACTGGGACAAGAAAGGGGGAGGGAGGAAGCCACCTGAGGGTCAGCATTCCTCTCTCTCTCTCTCTGCTTCCTGACTGTGGGGACACTGTGACCACAGACCTCCCTCAGACCAGGAGTCAAAAGACACTTCCTTCTCTGAGTCATTTGTGTCAAGAAACAATAAAAGTAACCGGGTCACGAGGTTTGTATTCTCACACAATGGAGAATTTTGTCTTCTTCTAGATCATCTAGAGGTCTATTTCCTAAGTGTCTGGGGGCTAAGGCTCAGAGCTCAGCTTTATGCGTATTTATGAGGATTTGTGTGTTTTGTAATTTTGTGCTGTGAGCTCATTTTTCATGAGGCTTCATGTTCAGAAGCCATGTTGAGGCTGGCCTGTGATTACGTCCTCTCAGCATCCTTGATAATGTCTGACAGGTTTTCCTCCTCAGGGGATGTTCCCAGTTTGAGACCACTCGGCTAGATGATTCTAGGATGAACCTCAACTTAAGAGAATCATATTTGTAGCTATGAATTCTCATAGTAGATACAATGTCCCTCTGCCCAGGCTGGGGCCTAGACAGAGAGTCAAGTTCCTTCATCCTTCTGGCCTGGAGAGATTTGCCAGTTTCTTCTGTCACGGAAGAAGTAGCTCTGGCTTCTGCTCTTGCTTGCCTGCCAAAGCCTTAGCTCTCACTTTGCCCAGCTGGGCAAGCAGGAGCCCTACCCTCAGACAGCTAGGGCATTGGTTCTCATACAACCCCCAAGTTATCATCTGCTTCTTTGTTTTAATCCTCTGGGGATCCCCCCTTACCTTTTATTTTCAAATTCAGCTTTGCATTTAAAGTGATTCTCACTCCACGTCTTTCATTATTGTCCCTAGAGGCTTCATAACTAGAGAACCTGGAGGTCATCTCCCACAAACCATCCCCAGAGAGGAAGCTACAGAGGAAACCTTCATATTCACTAGCTATACCAACCTTGCATGCTCTGTGGTTTGCTTTCCTCATAAAATCAACATGGCGGTGGGGTGGGAGGGGGCGGGGAGCAGTGTCACAAGAGTAAGGGGGAAGAAAGAAGAGAAAGTCTTCCCCACTGAGATGAAAATCAAGTTAAGGGTCCTCCAGGCAACTGAGTGCATGAGGAAGCAATGGTGACAGTGGCAGGCACCTAACTAGATGACGTATGGATTTTCCCCCCTGAAATTATGAAAGAGTCAGGCAGGAGAGAGAAGGATATTTCATTTTAATCTTTTACATCTGTTCGCCAGGTACAGAAGGATAAAATAAGATAAAGCGGTACTCTCTTGAGAAGTCCATATTTTCAAAGGCTTTTTGGCATTAATGCTCTTATTAATTGTCATAGATGGCTGCTGTCATCAAAAGAGTATTACATAATGTATAGTGGTCTTTATGGGATGTGGGGAGAGAATTTCAAGTTTCTAACTCAACCTGAACCACTCAAAATGAAAAACAAAGACCATTAAATCCTTTTCGTCTCTAGTAGGTCCTAAATATTGTTTATTGGGGCTCTTAATTCACCCTGAAAAATGCTGTAATTATTGAAAGTGTCCAAGCTGTTAACTGGAAAACAACATATGCCACATTTACATAATGATTTGCATATAATTTCCATGTAATTCATTTTATGTCAAAATATACAGTTATGTTTCTAGCCCCTCTGTCTTTTCTCTTGTGCCCTTCCCTGGTCCTCCTGAGTGAGTTAGAATTCTCGAGTTGCTAAGAGTTGACCATGAGTTGGATGCTGGGATCCAGTGTGTCATCCTGGTTACAAAGGTTTGACCAAACATTTTTATTTTTCCTGACAGGATTGACCAATGCATTGGGAAATCATGGGTACCAGATACTACATTCTGTTTGAGCCATAAGGGCTCATTGTGCAGATGAAGAACCAGGGTCAGAGAGATTCTGTTTGCTAGGTGGTGGCCTTAACTTGCTTCCTCAGTCCCAGCAACCCAAAGGCTTTCCTAGTTGTGATGGATTTAGGGTGGATCCCCAGGTCACCTGCTTGGTCTGGTCTTCTTGAAAGTGAAAACTTGAGACGAGGACTTTGATGTGGGTGCTTTGCTATAGGAATGAGCCTGAGGGGCAGGGGTGAGGATGTAGGGAAACCCTACTAATTAAGGTTGCAGTCTACCATAGCTCAGGGAGTCCGGATAGCTCCCCTGAGCTCAGTGAGAAGTGGGGGGGCTCTCTTTGCCAGCAGGGTTTCCCCTTCTCTGACCTTGTCTGGGGAGTCTGACCCCTGACACCCTGTACCTGGAGAAGGTCGAGTGGTCCTTGGGAAACCTACACGTTCACTTCCGCTTTCCTCATGAGGACCCGCCCAGCAAGTACCTGGGGGTCCTGGGATTCCTGGGATGCCTCCTGTAGAAATGAGGTATCCATAGTACTTTAAAGTCTAGCCAATGATTTCATTCACGCTGAAAACTCCTTCCCACTCTCCAAGGTTCATCTCTAGCCCTGGTTCACCCCGATAAAAGTGTAGGTGCACAAGGTAAGATTGTCTAAGTCAGCTGTTTCACAGAAGACTCCAGCCTTCCAGCCTGGTGTGCAGCAGCATCTGGATACCCTGAGAAGGAGGAAGCTTGGGGCCACAGCTGGACCCCAACCCATGAGGGGCCTGCCGAGGAGGCAACTAGGGGATCGATGATCCAATGTATTGTGGTGGCGACTGTTGAGATGCACTGGATGCTCCTAGAAAGGTCTGGAATGCCTCCCTCTGGCATGCCCAGCTGGAGGATGAGGGGCTGGGACATTGCTTGGCTGGCTGAGTATATCGTCCTTGCAGTGAATTTCCCCGCACATTTTTAAAATGACATTTTATTTATTTATTTTGGTTATGTGCGCACTAGTATGCCAGGGTGTCAGTTAGCAGAGGAACTTTCAGGAGTTGGTTCTTTTCTTCCATCACGTGGGCCTCAGGGATAGAACATAGGTGGCAGCCTTCACCGGCTGAGCCATCTTCTCTCAGTGTCTACTCCTGCAAGTCCATGAACTCAGCAAGCTCTGTGAGTGTTTGCAGCAATGGGCGGGAAGTGGGTCAGTGTGCCACTGGGACTGAGTGAACTGGCACCACCTAGCAGTTCTGCCCTGCTGAGGTCAAAGGTCAAGCCGAGCCCATACAGAGTGGTTTCCAGACATTCTAGCCCTGTACGCACCAAACTGTCCTGTTTCCGCCCCCTTTGTCTTCAAGACCGAACACTACTTCAGGACAGGGCCTGCGTGACCGTGGGGGGTCTGCAGAAAGTCAGCACCCCACAGTTCAGAGACGGACGCATCGGGTATCAAGCCTAGCTTGAGCTCTGCTTCAGATGAGCTGGTTGCTCTGAGCTCAGGGAGATGCTAAGAGCTGCATTCTCTAACGTGGCATCCTTTCTCCTTGGTTCTGAACAGTCTGAAAAAACCTGGAGAGAGAAGAGAGGAAATGACTCAAAGGCAAAGCTCACACACATCCATTGTAAAGTGGCCAAAGGCTAATGGAGAACCAGCTTCCTGGAGACCCTCCTTTGAGACAAGGTCTAAGACAAAACCTGAGCTTTTAATTGGCTTTATTCAGTGCAGGAGCCTCCAATAGGGCAGCTCAGCATGCAGTGCCATGGAGACACCACCACACATCTTGTGTGGGAATTGCATTCTCTTGAACTATCTCTTCAACATTCTTCCCTTTCCTCTGTTGCTCTCTTCTCTTGCTCCCTGGTTTGTCCACACTTGTACCTGTCAGGTATGTCCCTAGCACACTCCCTAAGTACGGGGCCCCATCCAGACACTGCCCTCCATATATCCCTGACAGCAGAGACAGGTGCTTTGTTCACTCTGACTCACAGTGAAGGAGAGGTGCCAACTGTCCACCACTCGTCCCCCAAGCATCCCAAAGGCCTGATGACCATGGGCTGAGGGTGACCATGCAAGCAGACCAGCTTTGAATGCAGTTGATGGGTCTGCAGAGGAGGGTGGCAACCCCCTGCCATCCCCGTTCTTCTGTGTCTCTGTGGCCCTGATGTTGAGGCTGGCTGCTGAGATCTGCCAGGAGAGTTCCCTCAGAGCTGCTCATGAACCAAGGGGCAGGAACTGCTGAGGTAGGGACTGGGAGAGGTGAGTGGGCCAGAGGAACAGCTGGTGTCGAGCAGGTTTGTATCAGCCTCTCCTTTTTCCTCTTTGTATAACTGTCAGATGCTCAGAGGGAATCCCTGTCGGCACACAGGTCTGCCTGGTGCATCTGCTTTTAGACACGGCTGTGTCAGACCTTCCAGAGATTGTCCCTGAGCCCTTCAATGTGTTCTCTCTCTCTCTCTCTCTCTCTCTCTCTCTCTCTCTCTCTCTCTCTCTCTCTCTCTCTCTCTCTCCTGTGTGTGCATGAGACAGATAGGCAGAGACACAGAGAGCAGTGCATAGGGGAAGGAGTCTCTTCTCTTGATACCCAATACTTATGTGTTTGTGGTCAAGAGTGACAAATTTGTTAAATGTTTAGACCCATTTCAGACACAACAGTAAAACTTTACACATGTTCAGTCTGTACAACAACACTTTGACAAACAGGCTCTATGGCTTGTCCCACTATACAGATCAAGGAGCAAATCCCAGAGTGCAGAAGTGTCAGACTGGTCACGCTGAGTAAATGGACTTTCTGGGCCTCTTCCCAGGGAGAGAAACTGCAGAAACCCATCTGTAGTCCTGGTAGACAGTCAGTGGACCTCGGGGTCAGTTCCTGACTGTGCATGTACCTTTGTGTTTGCGGGGTGTACACATTGAGGACTCTGTTGGGTGCTGTGTGAGGGTGGGCGTGTCTTCTCTGTGCACATCTGTGCAGACAGCAGTGACTGCAATTACAGATGCTGGGCCTCTGGATTCCAACATGGTATTTCCTGCCTGGGTGATTCCCATCAAGTCACTAAGATCGCCCTGTGCTAAGTCATCATCCATATAAAAGTACCTAGCACAGAGCGTGAGAAGCACTTAAAGGCTACTCCAAGTGGCTTCCATAGGCCAGCACGCGCGCGCGCGCACACACACACACACACACACACACACACACACAGAGAGAGAGAGAGAGAGAGAGAGAGAGAGAGAGAGGGAGAGAGAGGGGGGGGAGAGAGAGACAGAGGCAGAGAGACAGAGACAGAGAGACAGAGACAGACAGAGACAGAGAGAGACAGAGAGACAGAGAGAGGCCAGTAACCAGTGGTAATGAGTAATCCCACGTTTTTACAGATAGGAAAGTAATGGGAGGAGACAATTCTGGCACAGAACTAGAATCTCACTCTTTGGTTTGGTCCCAACTCTATCTGGAAGTAGGTGTGGTTCTTTCTACGTGGTAGGGGAGGGTTGGCCTCTTAGTAACATCAAATATTCTGCTCACGGTCAAATCTGTAGTTGAGGTCAAGCTGAGAAACACCCCTTTGTCTCACACTTTTGGGGGAACCTGCGGTTTTTGTTCCATTCACCACTAGGCGCAACGCTTCCACGGAGACCTCAAATTTTACTTTTTTCCAAATTGGGGACTGTGTCCTCGTGCCTGCCTGAGACAAGTTTGCCACCAAGCAGCTTTTCAACGGGACCCCTTGTGGCTTTGTAACTGCCGCTATCTCTTTGAACATTTGGAATTTGTAATGAAGTCACTTTCCAGCCCTGATTCATCCCAAATTCAATATTCTGTTTCCTTTCGGTTTTTTCCCCCCAGCAATGAAAAGATCGGTAACTTTATAAAACATCTGAAAGCGTGGTGGAAGCTTCCTGGGGCTTGAAGTGTTGTGTTATGTTATCTGTGGAATAACTTTGAAGTCCCACCGGTGTAATGGAAGCCGTTATTATGTCATGAAGCTGATTAGCATGCCTGTAGGAAACATTGATTGATGCTGACATCATAGCTGGCTTTGCAATCAGTCAGTTTGTTTTTGCTTCTTTTTTGTCCTCTCTGCCCCGCAATGCTCTTAATGTAAAGGTGGTGGACCACTTTCGGAGGAGGGTAATGGAACATGAATGGATGAGGCCAGATTCACCCAGCAGCCGCAGCCTCCAGACAGCACTGGGAGCAAACGGGAAACAAAGCCTTTGGCAGAAGCTTGGGGGTTGGGGGGGTGGCCGATGGCCCTTTGATTTGCCTGGAAAGGTTTTGATTTAGCTGGCATTCAGACTCTTGATATATAAAACTTTTAAACTCAGTAGTCAGCATGGCTGCCTGAATCCATTTGGTTCCAGTCGCTTCTGATTAGATTGATTGCTGGAGGCTCGGGGACCGTGGGGAGCCTCACTGGCCTTTACTGAGAAAGACGAGCACATTCCAAACTATCTTTTTCTTCTGCCCAGAAGTACATTTCATTGACAAAGAACGCTTCAGAGAGGAGACACAGTGGACTCCTCTTGTCTCAGGTTGTTAATATTTAACACACATAAAGTGATAGCTTTCTGTTTGCCATGAACAATTAATTGATCCACTGAGTATCTATCGGAAATCTGAATTTTTTTATGATGTATTAATCTGGTCATGCCTTTCCTTTTACCTTAGACTTAGGGGTAATATTTTCTGTCATGCGGACATTCTCTTGGAAGGAAGGAAAAAATCACAGGAAGTGTATAGAGCCCATTTGATAGAAAGTGGGAAAGTTCTAGATGTTTCTAGATTCAAGACAGTTTGGTCTTCTTTCTCCCTTTAAGGCACATATGTGGCCTATTCTCCTCCCTCACTATTCCCACCACACTTCCATGCCACCTACCAGGGGAAATGGCCACAATCATTTCCCAGTTTTGACTGGGAAAATGGAGTCTTGGTGTCTGTGGTGAACCAAGGCAGGGAAGACTGGGAAGGGAAACATTGTTATTGTGGTAGTTTATACATGATTTTATTAGAATATATCAATTACATGAATGATGGTTTCATCTTGACATTCTCATACACACGAGTACATAGTGGACTCTCCTCATGTCGCTCCTGCCCTTCCTCCGTTCTCCCACTGCTCCCTTGTTCTATCCCAAATGGTCCCCTTTATTTTCCTATCTATCCTTTAAATCTAGATTCTGCCTATGACAGCAAACACTCACGGGGTTAGAGCATTCTTTTAGCTACATACATAGATGGTATGGCGTGGTGTTTCACCTGGAAGCCCCCCGCGCCCAAGCATCCTCTTGAAGATAACCCACTACAAAGATGCCCACTGCTCATTTTCTTGTGCCCTCTGCATGTGGGCTAGTGAAAAACAAGAGACTTATCTGCCTTGCTCACTCCTTTCCTGATGACATTGAGCACACAGTAGGTCCTCAACAAGTACCTCTTGATTGAGTGAGCACGGGTAGAGCATGGGTTAGAGGTAAGGGAATAAAGAGGGGCTGGAGCATTCAGATCCCAGCAAGAGCAGAAGAGCCACCACGCCAAAGTGGGAAGGGACAAAGGAAGGGCAGACTCGGGAATGCGCCTATAACGTCAGCACTTGGGAGGTAGAGGTAGGACAGCTAGAAGTTTAAGGTCACCCTTGGCTGGCAAGTTTAAAGATCTGCCTGGCTATGTGAAGCTCAGTCTCAAAAAAGAGGAGGGGAAGGGGGAAGGAGAGGGAGGAAAGAAAAGGAAGACATTGAGACAACCCAAAGGAAGAACATAAGGCTGATTGGATAGAGTCCGTGAGATCGGGAACGCTGGAGGACAGGCCATCTGCAAGGAACTTTGGTCACAGAAGGTGACCTCCCAAGGAATGTGGCCCAGAACAGGGAAAGAGTGGAAACTTCAACCATAACCTCCCAATCTGCACCCCAACCCCATTCTCCAGGTGTCATGAATGCCCCCCTTTAACAAACAGATAAAATTTAGCTGCCAGGTGCATCTAGCCAGGATGGCTTTCTTTCCTTTTTTTTTTTTTTTTTTTTTTTTTTTTTTTGCCTACAGATGAGGCCAGATCAAGATGGGACAGACCAACACTCTCAAAAAAATTGAATTTGGGGTCATTTTGGAACTTGTATTTTTAGGCTAGAGAGATGCTCAGCCAGCAAAATCCATGCAGGTGTGCCCCAATTGGAAACCCCCCCCCCACCATGTTGGGAACCCTCCTAAACCAGAAACAGCTCTAACCATCCTGAAGAAGGCTCAATCCATACTATGCAAATGCTCCTGTCAGCAGACAGTGAAACAGAAGCCGGGTTCCATCCTCGGTGGGCAGCACAAGCCCCTGCTGGAAGTGGAACCCGCAGACAATGGCGGTCCTACCTATTCTCACGCTGTGGCATCATCACTAACAATCTTTGCTGTTTCTTAAGCAAAGTGGAAGTGAGACCTTCAGGACTCCATGGCGTGGGCTCAGGAGACGCTGACATAGTCACAGCAGGCTGAAAGGCGTGGGGCCATTGGGAACAACACAACCATCCTCCTTCACTTCCTCAAGAACCGTGAGGCCTAACTATGGCGAGTTAGGTGGTCACACACTCTAACTCGATGTACAGGGAAACATGATCTTAGGAATGCGGTGATGAAAGTCATACAAATTAAAGACTGTAATTGAAGAGGAATGTGCTTGGGTGTTCTGTACATTAGCTGAGGCAAACTCCAGGTAGCAACCAAGTTCAAATAATTACCACTGCTGGATCAAGATCAGCAAACATTCACACTAACTGGGTCACAGACGCTAACCAGCCTCAGGTTCTATCACCAGAGAAGCCTGGACCAAAAGCTTTGCACTTTGGAACTGTGAACGGGACCCTGTAGACCCGAGCATACATTTCTGTTCCATTTCTGAGGACACCTGTGCATGTCCAGCTCTACCCGTTCAGACACCATTCCTGGAGAGGGTCACTTGTATTGTCCTGTGCCCAGTGGGAAGATGTTTCTTCCAGCGATCATGGGAAATGGGGTAGCAATCAAAGGAGATAGGGCGTCTGGGACCAAGGACGTGTGTGCATTATCTTGGTTCACTGATGGCTGTTCTATCCTTTGCTGGGGCAGCTTCTGTGTGCAAACGCTTGTAAACTCAGGGAGGGGGAGTCCTGTTTCTTGTTTCTTACACTTCTCCTTATCAGTAGTATTGCCACATTGTCTAATCCCCTTTTGTCATTTCGATCCACATAAAATATCCCCACGGTCTTCTTTTAGTTGGCACCTCCTGTTTGTTACTAATAATATCATATAGGACAGCCACCCTTATTCCCCCATGGGGATGGTATGACCATTCGTGTTCTTTTAGCTCTCCTGCCCGGCTCTTGACTAAGTAACCACTTCTCCCCAAGGTCATAAATACATTTATGCCAAAAGAGCATGAATTAATCCATAAGTGATCCCTCATCTGCTACACTTCTATTTACGTATTAGATTTTCGTTCACCTAATTTATCCGCTCTTCCTATGTTTGTATAGTGTGTGACACTATGATGCAATTTCCCCCCTTCACATTAGGGCTCAGTTTCTCTACTTATCAAATAATGTCTATTTTCCCACTCGTTGGAGACGCTATTTCCATTTTTTTTTTTTTTGGATAGCAATAAAGACTTTATGAAATATTCAGAATTATTTGGCAATGTTTTATAGCCGTATAGTGTTAAGACGTTTCATCCATGAACATGGTACACTTCACCCAAGATTTAAATGTTCTTTTGTGGTGGTGATTTTTCCCCCTTTCTTCTGAGAAAGCTTTGTGTTCTTCCTATAGACCATCACATGGGGTTATAATCTTGTGTCTGTCAACGTCACTTTCTAGCCTGTTGTTAACATGAGGGTCTGTTGACTTATACATCCTTAAAAAGAGCACAGTCAATGTTCCTGACTTAGAATGCTGTTTGCTCTGGAATTCTTTGCCAGATCATGACATCAGTCTGATATGACATTTGCACCTAAGAATAAGTTTTAAGTATTAATGTTACAAAACCCCGTGTCTATACTAAAGCAGTCATGTACTTGTCGGGTGCTTCGGTGCAGTTAAGCACACTGACTTTTCAAAGTAGCACATTTACACTGCTGAGATAGATACATTGTAATTTATTACTCCAGTTAGTTTTCAAGGGCACTATGGAATCCACTAATTTCCTTATGATAATCACACCTCTATTCTAAAGTAAACTCATTTTTTGTTCTTTGTCTTGTATGCAATTCTTCATGACTCTCTGCTGAGTGGTTCAAAGAGGCACTGACTCTCTCTCTCTCTCTCTCTCTCTGTGTGTGTGTGTGTGTGTGTGTGTGTGTGTGTGTGTAAGAGACTGGGGGGGGGGTACATCCTTTGAGCTCTCTGACATTTCCAGAGGCCAACGTTCTAGCGCAGAACATACCCCAAAGGCTTCTTGTTTTGATTCTTGGTGATGGCTGTTGCTTTGATTTCCAATAGCCTGGGATACGGTGAATGGGAAAAGAAAATAGATGTCTGAGGCTCTGGGACTCAGACATCAGGAGTGGACACTGATCACCTGACATACTTTGGAGGAACTAAAATCTTAAACCATCAGAGTGAAGAGAAAGAACACTTCTTGTCTCTGTATTATGCGTGTGGGGCTATGCCACATTTACAGTAGTACATCTCATTGAGGTTGAAGACGCCCATTAAAATGTCAGTGTCTCCAGCGCAAATGTCCAGGCTGTAACTGTCCAATCCTAGGAGGCTTTGGTTCCTTCACACTGTGTCTCTGATAGTTCTAATTGGTCCCTCTCTTAGCTCCATGGTTATCACCTTGCTTATTTATTTATGACAAACCAACTCTCCCAATCTTTCCTTTTGCTTTGGAAGTTCTTGGCTAGAAGTTGCCAAAAGAGCCCGAGTTAGCCTGCAAAGAGTCCTTCCTCCTAACCCTGGGACAATCTCAAGGAG
This sequence comes from Rattus norvegicus, assembly GCF_021556685.1. Lineage (NCBI taxonomy): Eukaryota > Metazoa > Chordata > Mammalia > Rodentia > Muridae > Rattus > Rattus norvegicus. The sequence goes on from NC_141552.1 coordinate 29,294,540, forward strand.
GATCCTCAGAAATGGAGGATAACAGCCTTGAGAAACTGTGTGCCCTGGAATCAGATGGGAGCTTAGAAAAATGACTGTTTTCATGAATAAAGCACAAAAGCTAGACTCCATACGTTTGCTGGCTTTGCATTCTGTTTTCAACTCTTACAAAGAATGAAATGGCCCATGGTTGACTCGGGAGTGGTTTGAAATGGGTAGAAAGTCTCAATTTAAGTCTGGAAAAATGTAAACTTGTTATGATATAAAAGTACATAGAAAATAACAATAATAATAGTAGTAATAATAATAATAAACACTATTTATACATACAATCCTTAGCAGCTGGCAAAACACTTTTGTATTCTTTATTTTTGTTATATTCCCTATCATCTCAATAAGCAGGCAGGGAAAACTTCAGGTTTCTGTTTTATTGATTTTTATAAATGAAAATGTAATTATATCATTTCTAGCTTTTGTTTACATACCTTCTCTCTGCTTGTTCTTAAATTCATGGCCCCTTTCTTTATAGTGTGTGTGTGTGTGTGTGTGTGTGTGTGTGTGTGTGTGTGTACTTCAGCCAGGTACACTGGTTTGCATAGCTGTCTACAGATCTTTCATTTGTCTTGGTACGTTTGCAGAAGTAGAGTTCATGCTTCCTTCACTCTTGCTTCTACATTCGGCCCTTTTGGTTGTCCTTAGCCAATGGGTATCCGCAAACAGGACTGATGCTGAGCCTTGAAACTCTTGATGCACATGCTTGTGTGTGTGTGTGTGCGTGTGTTCGTGTGTGTGTGAGCCTTGAAACTCTTGATGCACATGCTTGTGTGTGTGTGTGTGTGTGTGTGTGTGCGTGTGTTCGAGTGTGTGTGTGTACTGCTGCTTTCCTCTTCTTCCTCCGAGGTTATCAAGAGAAAGACAACACCAGCTGGCCAAGAAGGGAGATGATGAGACCAACCTCATCCAGCTTGCTCTGCTCAACCAGGTCCAGCCATCGCAGGACCTAATGTGCAATTCTGTAAGTTTTAACCTGTATGTGGTTGCTTCATTTGAGCCAAGGGTTCAGTCGGGCATTACACAGGCAGTACCTGACGTCTACAAAGAGATAGGTAGAAAGTGATGATGCTGAAATTAAAGCCCAGATCTTCAGCTCACAGTTTTAGACTTTCAGCAAAGTGTTTTTCATGCGGGAAGACATTTACTTAGATGTGAAAATACCTTAGGACCAAGCTATAGCCCATCCATCTGAGGTTCCCCAGAGTCTAATTTAGTACCATGTACAAGGCAGGCAGTAAGGAAATATTTATTAAATAAAGACAACAAAACAAACAAAAAGCCAACAACAATCCTTACCAGGAATCAATCTCTCTCTCTCTCTCTCTCTCTCTCTCTCTCTCTCTCTCTCTCTCTCACACACACACACACACACACACACACACACACACACAGACACACACCTTGCCTTTCTGTTTTAATTAATAATGCTAAACTAAAACCGGAAGGCATATGTTATATGCTAACTAAGAGGCAACTTCTAAAAATAGGTCCCTTCAACTGCACGAGAAGGGTACGATTGTCATTTTCTTTGCTGACATCTGTCCATATGTGGGCATTTCCTCTCTGAAGAAAGCTCCAACCCCGTGAAATGCATCGTTTATGTGCCCCCACCCCATTAGGAAACAGCATGGCGGCTGCTAATGAGAAGCCACAGCTAAGGCTGAGTCAGTTTAGGCAGACAGTGGTGAAATGGTCCACCCCTTGGGAACTGTACACAGGGCCACAGTAAACATCAGGCCTGACCCCCACCCCCACCCCAGACTCACCCCTGTCCCCACTCCCGGGCTCCCTAACAGCTTGGGGCAGAGAATTTCTCGACTCTGATTTTTTTTTTTTTATTTCTGTTTGTTTGTTTATCTCCAAAGTCCAAGCCTGTTGGTGGAGGTGGCTGTGACATTTGCAATTCTCCATGCCCCAGTCCATTCCATTTTCTTTCCTGGTGTTTCCTCCACGGCACAGTAAGCCTCCAGCCTGACAATAATTATAGCCAGAATAAAGGGACGTGGGTAATGGGAACGAAGCGGCACTGTGATTGCCTCTGCGTTGTTTGTAACCAGCCATTTATTCAGTCACAGGCAAAAATCACACAGTAATTGGCTGACAATGGGGATGCGAATGCCAAATCCCACAGTGCCGATGCGTCTGCTTGTTGAGGTTTTAGACCTTTTATCCATATTTTGATTAAACAGCTGGAGCATTAAACTGACATAGGAATGTATCCTTGGTCAAATTCTGAGGCATTTGTTTCTGCCCCATTCAAAATGTCGGATTTCAACCAGTAACAGTAGAGCTATGAATACTGTGGTCTATTGACTTTCAAATGTGTTTCTCCCCTTTAGCCCAGTTCATAAACAGGACACCATGGGGAGATGGCACAGGCACCTTTGAACAAATCCGTTTTCAATAGGATGTTTTAAAAACAAACAAAAAACAAAACATTAAACCACATGGTGTAATTTGCCCCCCCCCCCCATTTAGATTATTCTCTCCTTTAACCTCCCAACCCATTTCTAAGTGGACTCTTCCTTAGAAATCATCTACTTTTACTATCTCTTCCAGGAAAGGGAACAGAGGGAGAAAGGTGGACAGAGGTGTTCAGAGTCATCAGCTCTCCTCTGGTCTAAGGAACCAGAAGCCAAGACCTGGCTCTCTGTATTCATTAAAACTGCTCAGACCCCCATTCTCATGAGAGGAAGACTATAAAAGACGGGTGAGATGTGTCCATGCCTGTGAGCAGAGCCCCTGAGAGCACACACATTACATACACAAAAATGAAACATGGGCTCGACATGCAGCCTGATTGTAGAACTCACTTTAGGTGTTTCTGACTCCATGGGCATGATCTTCTCTGGGGATAATCAAGGGTCTAGCCTGGGGTAACCAATACTGTAATGCCCCCAAGAAATGCTCAGCGGTGATAATAGGGGAAGACCTAAGCTCAGGGAACGTCTTTCTCTGTATCGCATAGCATTTCTCTTAGTTTAACAAGTGGGGTGTTCAGTCGGAGTACACAGGACAATTGCAGAAAGAAGATATACTGGGAAAAGCATATTGTAGATACTAAGACTTGTCCTTTGTGTGCACATGTACATGGGTCTCTGGGGAGAAAAGATGAAATCACCACAAAGTTTTATTTTATATACCAATGCACATCTTCTACTCAGAAGACATAGAGTAGCCGATCATGTATGTGTGTGACATATATATATATATATATATATATATATATATATATATATATTCCTGTGTTGAGTTCTTTATAACCAAGTCCCATTTGTGTCTTTAAAAGCTCAGAGCCACTCCCTTAATGCTGCTTTTCCTGCCTATCCCCATGGCTTCATACTGCATCCTGCCTTTGAACCTTGTCTATCCCGAGAGCCCCAGCTATAAGTTCTCTCTTGTGCAGCACCCTTCTTGACAATCTGGGCTGAAGGATTTGCTTTTTCCCTTGTCGTTGGCCCAGCACTCTTCCACAGACGCTATACGTGCCAGCAATAAAACGCTGTAATCCACTGTATTCCTTTCTCAAATCCCCAAAGCTTCAGAAACTCCAAGGGTTTTGCTTCTGTCTTCATTGGTTTGTTTGTTTTGCTTTTTTTTTTTTTTTGATCCTGTATGGTAACAGAACCAGACCTAAATTGATGCAAAGCTATTTTTAGTTTTTATTTGATCTAAATATTCATACGTCTCACTGCATAAATATTCATGCCTTTGCTTACAGAATGTAGCCTCAAGCCCTGCTGATATTTTATGTAATAAGTGATCTGTGGACCACATTTCTTCTCTAAAAGCTGAATGATTCTGAATTATAGAACGTGTCTGGCCCTGGGGGACTCTGCTGTGGAATGAGAGTCTGAGATAGCAACCATGACAGTGGCTGCTTCTACAGACCATTGACTACTTCTACCGACCACGCCCCTCCACAGTGGCCACTGCTATAGACCACGCCCCCTCGCACATTCCGTATTTTAAATTTAAATGAGGACTCCATGAACAAAGTTGTGTCATTGGTGTTATTGTCCTAGTACTTAGAAAAGGAAGGTTCAAAGATGTTCTGTAATTTGCCCAAGATCACACAGCTAATGACTATCACAGCCAGGGATTAAAGACCAAGCAGTCTGGGGCACTTCTACCCTTTGAAAGAATAAACGTTCATTCAGAAGACTATTCACAGCTCAGCCTGAGTCACCATCTACCTGTCCCTAGATGCTCCCCTGAGGACCTTGCTTCTTCTGACCCTGAATTATGGGCTCTACCCTCTAAACCCTGTTTCTACTATCTCCAGTTCAGTTTGTATGGACTTTAGATCTAATTGGGAGACAGCTTTCACCAGCTTCTTGCCTCTTTAGTAGTTCTCAGCCTGTCTTGGTCCATACCTTCAGAAGGGGCAACTTGTCTCTGGCAGCCCAGCCCCTCACTCCTGTCTCTCTGTATCTATCTAGCAGCAATTTTCCTTGCTTGCCTGCTCCTCTAAAGCGTTAAAAATGCTTAGGTCTGTGCTCTGAATGTTAGTATAGTCTCTTGTGTGTGGCCAGGCCTTAGTGACAAGAGGTGACAGTCATTAACTTCTGAATGAGAAGGTCCAGACGTAAGCTTCTTGACTCGAGCTGCCATGAGTCTGTTTATGAAATAACTTCCATGCTCTTCTCTGCAGCAGGATGTAGCAAATATTTCCTTAGTGCCAGAGTTAGAATGGAGTCCAAGAGGAAAACACTGGACCTGGGGTCACTCTTTATCATGAAACTGACAAGGCATGTCAGCTGCTTGATCAGTGTCCACCTCTAAGACAACACATGTGCTAGTTGATCCTCACGGGAGCCCAGTGATGGACTGACCGCTCTCTCACCAACCTTCCTTCCCCTATGACAGAACTGAGGGAACGAGAGTGGCTAACTTATGCCTACTCTACCAGCCAACTGTCACCAGAAGAGCCATATAACAATCCGTTCCAAAAAGCCAAGTGTAGAAAGGACACAAGGACACACATGCATGTTCTTGTTCACACAGGTGCAGGGTGGGACACTGATTCTGGCTTCCCAGCAATAAAGCCTCTTTCCTTGAGCCTTCTTCTTGGATATAACAAGCACATAAGGCAGCAGATCTTTACAGCAAATAGTATCTATGAAGTCCGTGAGAGTTTTTTTTCCCCCCATTTGCTGTGAGATGCCACAAAACTGTTCCTACACCATGTGGGACAGAAGGTGAGCAAGTCTGTGACTTAAACACAGAGCCCTAGATCTCCTTCCCTTTGTGACTCAAACCTATTATCAAGGGACCTACTCTCCCTTTCTTTCCCTATACATTCATCACTGAGGTATACACACAGTCTGTGTCACAGACCTGTCTCACATGTCCTGGAAGGGATAGTTAGAAATCCCTGAGACCTGCTGTTGTTTGCAGTGGGAGAAGTCCAGGTAGGACAGAGTCATGCTGGACTCCATTGTCCCTATTTTGTTCCAGCTCCTGACATTTGGAAAAGGCTTGAGCTTCTTATGAATGTTTGCTATTTTGATCTGCTCTATGAGATGACAGATTAAACTGCAGAGTCCTGGAAAGTAGACTTGCTATTTTCCTTTCCAGAGGTACAAAATCTGAAAAATTATTTTCTTAAGTGCTGGGGTGGTTGGTGTTCACAGTCAGGGTGTTACTCCAGTAAGCATTGTGGATGTAGAGATCCTCACATGGATCCACTCAGAAATGACCTCAAGGTATCCAGGAAACCATTCGAGAGGGATGGATATCTCTCAGCCTGGCTGCCATCCTTGTTTGCTGTCGCAGTGAGCTAGCTGTAGAGTTACTGAGTCAACAGCTTCTGCATCAGTTCTTAGCATATGCCTCAGAAATCCTCGGTGGAACCTCTACCACCTAACACTTCACGCCCTGCAAATGAATATTCCTCAGATCCTTTTGTGATCCCTCAAAGTAGGCAGAACTCCTATTGGGCTCTAAAATTCCTGCCTGTGGTGGACACACCCACACCGGGGTCCCCTCTGCATGAGCGTGGGAGGAAGCCATGCAAAGGGTTAGGTACTGATCGGTTGTTTTGAAATCAGTGAGTGATGTCATTCTGGTTAAGCCTACATAAAGGATTCTCTTGGAGTGAGGTTCTGACCTCTTGTTAGAAGAAACGAACTGACATTCTGCAAGAACCTTAGTGTGGGGAATAAAGAAGTATCAGTGGTGAAGATAGCGAGTGTCAATAGCAAGGAAAGCAAGAGCACCTCACATGGGGAATGATAAGGAGTCATGACAGGTTCCCCTCAGCCTCATAAGAGCCTAAGCAGAGGGGCTGGGGAGATGGCTCAGTGGTTAAGAGCACTGTCTGTTCTTCCAAAGGATTGGGGTTCAATTCCTGGCACCCACATATCCGCTCACAACTGTAATTCCAGTTCCAAGAGCTCTGGCACCCTCACATCAATGCACATAAAATGAAATTAAATACATTATTAAAAAATAAATAACCTAAGCAAAATCCATCTGGGCCAGATCTCTATGTATGACCCATGACAACAGTGAGGAAGAGGACTGTAAGTCACTTGCTCATTGGTCACACAGCAATAGAAGATGACTTGTCCTCCTGTCAAGTGTTGCACCCAGAGAACATATCCATATCTACACCCAGAGCATATACCCATATCTACACTCAGAGGACATATCCATATCTACACTCAGAGCATATACCCATATCTACACCCAGAGCATGTACCCATATCTACACCCAGAGGACACATCCATATCTACACCCAGAGAATGTACCCATATCTACACTCAGAGGACATATCCATATCTACACTCAGAGCATATACCCATATCTACACCCAGAGCATGTACCCATATCTACACCCAGAGGACATATCCATATCTACACCCAGAGCATGTACCCATATCTACACTCAGAGGACATATCCATATCTACACTCAGAGCATATACCCATATCTATACTCAGAGGACATATCCATATCTACACTCAGAGCATATACCCATATCTATACTCAGAGGACATATCCATATCTACACTCAGAGCATATACCCATATCTACACTCAGAGCATATGTCCATATCTACACCCAGAGCACATATCCATATCTACACTCAGAGCATATACCCATATCTACACCCAGAGCACATATCCATATCTATACTCAGAGCATATGTCCATATCTACACCCAGAGCACATATACATATCTACACCCAGAGCATGTACCCATATCTACACTCAGAGCATATGTCCATATCTACACCCAGAGCATGTACCCATATCTACACCCAGAGCACATATCCATATCCACACCCAGAGAACATGTCCATATCCACACCCAGAGCTGGTATTCTCTATCTCCTGGTCAAATGCACATTTACCATATAAACAGGCTTTTCCAGGGTTTCAGTGAGTTCATGCTACGTGTTTAACTATTTATTTAGGGAAATTCCCAGCCATAATGCATGTTTAGATGATATTAAAACTGTCCTCATGGCCGCTCCCAATAGAGGCTTCCTCCCGGTGTGTTCCGTGCGACTACTCTCACACTGTTCCCTCTTCCATTTCATTAAACTGTGGTCCATATCCGGAAGACAATCCTGGGCTCAGTCCCTGCCTTCATGAGATTAGAAGTCAAGAGAGGAAGGCATGACTACCCACCCCAGTTTGTTCAAGTCTCCAGGTTTGCCAAGGCTCCTGGTTCTCAGTCAACCTGCTTAAAAAAGGAGACAAATGTCAGAAGGTGGGCTCAGCAGAGAGTGGGGACAGTGATATCCAAATGCAGTGAGGGGCTGACCTCTGAAGCCAGTGTAAGAGTAATCCAGGAAAACAGGGCTTGTATTATTACCTATAAGGATTAGAAGCAAAATAAAAACAATGGAGTCAGGGAGGAGAGGGAGTAGGGAGGAGAAAAGAGAGAAAAAGAAAAGGAGAGGGATTTTGAGTGCATTTCAGATTCAGTATCAGCATCATTTGGTCAGGCCAAGCTATGATTGATGTGTGTGTGTGTGTGTGTGTGTGTGTGTGTTCAAGACAAAGGGGCAGTTGGACAAGGATAGAGGGGTATTTCTGAGAAAGGCTACAATAAATGCAAAAACAAATTGTTTCAATTCTCTAAAATACCCCAGGAAGAGCTTTGAAATGGTCAAGGTGTGGTTAGTAAAGAGGGACTCTCAGGGAGAGACTGATCTAATCATAAGGACCACAGGGCTGTGCCAGAGTCTGGGAAAATCTCATTAGTGGAAGGTCAGGTATTAAAGACTTCGTGCCCCAGGCCATTTTCAACAGTGGATCTTTGGAGAAGACAGTTGGCTCATGAGGCCTCTGACATCATCAGCAGATGGTCATTGGTGGGCTCTGCATTGAGTGAACTATTAGGAAGTAGTAGAAAGTAGAAGTTGGGGACTGACTGAAGGACATGGGTTATTAGGAGTATGCCTCTGAAGCTTAAGTATCATCCATAGCATATACTCTCTGTCTTCCTTTGTTTCCTATCTGCCCTGTGGTAAGTAGCTTTGCCGTATAGACACCATGCACTGTGATGCTCAGTCTCAAATCACGCTCAAAGGCACGGGGCCAAATGATCATGAATAGAAACTTCTGGAACCATGCACCAGAATAAATCTCCCTTCCTCTAAGTTGTTTCTTTCGGGTATTTGTGAGAGACGTGGGACGCTGGCTAGCATGATTAGTGTTAAAGGAGCAACAAGAGCCATCTGGACTCTGCTTGGATCACTCTAGCTTCCTAGGTGTCTATGAGCTACAGATACCCATAAGAGACAGCAAGGCACAACAGTTGGGTGTGAAAGTTATGCAGGGAAGGGGGTGCAATGACTGTGGAAATAGAGGTGAGGAGAAAGAGTGGAGAGACACTGTGGACAGAGGAGCAGTAGCATTTGGTGATGAATAGGGACAAAGTGTATAGTGGTATAGAAAAGCATCACACCAAAGCCTCTAGCTTAAGTCTCTAGAGAAGTCAGTGCGAGTTCCAGCCATGAGATGGGCAGAGCAGGAAGTGTGGATAAGGGTCCCTCAGACATAAAAGTCAAGTATGAGGGGCCTGAGGGAACTCTGAAAGTCAGAGGAGGAAGGGCTGAAAAGCATCAACTGGGAGATCCAAGTAGGAAACCTTGGGCACTTGCTGTAGCTAGACAGAGCTGGTGATAGGGCAGGTCTGCAGTTGACTAGGGTGTGGGAATGAAGGCAGGGAAATGTAGACTGATTAGAAGAATAGCTTTGATTTGAATCAGTACCATCCCCCCCACCACCACCCAAGGCTTATGCTTAGCCCCAGACATTGGGGCTATTTGTGTAGGTCTTACAAACTAGGAGGTAGGGTAGAGCTCAAGGAAGTAGTTTCTCCCCAAATACATGGAGCAAATACCACAAATTGAACCTTTAAAATTATTCATAAATTAAGAGATTACTGTGTTCTGTATATATTAATGCTTGAAATTACTCCAGCGGCAATTATTTCTCAACTAACTTTTTCCCAAATAACCACACAGAGACCTTTTTTAATATGTCAAAGCCTTAGGCCCTAGCTGGGCAGACTCTCAACTATGTCATTTAAATTAACCAGCGCCCAACTCCATCCAGCCATGTGGCTAGTGATCACATCTATTTTCTTCTACGTCTCCTGGGCAAAAGGGCCTTCCTTCTTCCCAGACTTCCTTTTTCCTTCCCAGGAAGTCCCACCTCCTATTTCCTGCCCAGCCAATTGGCCATCAGGTTTTTATTAAAGCCAATCAGAGAATGCCTTAGGTAGGTAAGGAAGAACAGAAACACAATTTCATACAGCATACCCCAACAATTATATGCACCCCCCAAATCCTTCTAAATATTGTTTTGAGGACAAAAAGAGTAACTACAACACGCTCTTAAGACACCTTACTATGAAGGAAATAAGAGAGAGATTTAACAAGAGGGGAGCATGCGGCAAAATCTGACCTCACTGTTACAGCTTTGGTCACTTTGTGTAAAGTTACAGAACCCTGTGTTTGTGTGTGTGTGTGTGTGTGTGTGTGTGTGTGTGTGTGTGTACGTGTGCACTACAACTACAGTCTCAACCAGCATAAGACTGGAAATACTAAATAAATTTGCAGTGACCTCAGCATGTACAGATCTCTTCTTCTTATTATTGCCTAAATTCAGTTTAGCAACTATTTACATAGTATTTATAGCATATTAGGCATGATGATTTCAAGTCTACAGAAGGATGTGAGTTATGTACATATACTGTACCATTTAGCATATAGGATTGGAGCGCATGCAGATTTAAGCATCTGAGATTAAACTGAACTTGTTTGCTTGACGCAGTCCTTGATTTTGGACTTCAGTGTTCCTTTCTATACACCAAGAGTCTTGAAAGGAGGATTTACTTGAACTACCTTTTAGACACAGTAGAACACAATAGTGAGTGGGTTTTGTTCAACCCACAATCACATTTTGTGCAATCACATATACATACCAAAACATGACACTGGTACTGACAGTGGGGCAGGTAGGAGGCAGGAATAAGGACCTGTGGAAGTTACTGCAGTTGCCCATGTGCTCTGTGGTGGGTGCCATCCAATATTATGTCAACTGTGGAGCTCACAGAACAACCACCTTAGAGATATATTTTAAATATTTATTGTTGATGGACCGGCTGCCCACATTTTTGGATTTGAAAATCAGGTAAATGGGATAGTCATTTTCTAAGTCATACAAGGACAAGAGCAAAATGAGGAAGTAAAACTAAGCCTGAAATGGTGATTGGAATAGGTAGCTTCAGCTGTGAACTTGACGCAAATCAAGAGGGAGCCTCAACTGAGGAATTGCCTTGTTCAGAATGGCCTATGGCCATAACCATGAGGCATGTACTTCATAATTGTTCATTATTCATGTAGGAGGGGCCAGCCCACCATGAGTACCCTATCCCTAGGCACATGGACCTGTGCTATATAAGAAAGCTAGCAGAGCAAGCAAGGGGAAGCAAGCCAATAAGCAGCACTCCTTCATAGTCTCTGCTTCAGTTCCTGCCTCCAGGTCCCTAGTTCCTGCCCTGGCTTTTAGATGGCTTTAAATCCAGATGTTATCATAAACTAGAACAGGGATTACTAGACATATTTACTGGGAAGAGTGATGATATATGTACGTCTATGCTTCAAGTAAGTTTATTTCTCTGTGTGGTGAGTACACCAGCATGGGCATCCATGAGGAACAGCTTCTCATGGTGAATCTAGGACCACATCCTTGTGCTTTTTCTACCTGGGGCCACATTGAGCAGACAGGCAGCAAGGAGAAAGAGTGTAAGAGGCTAGGAAAGGGGGTTGGGGATTTAGCTCAGTGGTAGAGCGCTTGCCTAGGAAGCGCAAGGCCCTGGGTTCAGTCCCCAGCTCCGAAAAAAAGAACAAAAAAAAAAAAAAAAGGCTAGGAAAGTGTTAATAATTTGACTGGGCCCAAACACAATGGGGCTTTGAGCATACAAAGGGGAGCTTGTTGTTGTAAAATTATAAAAAATAAAATGCTGTCTTTTTACCCCACTTGATCGGGCACCGCAGGCCCCAAGATATCTGCTGGGTATCTTGCCAGAAACACACATCCCAACTCCACAGTGGCCCAGTGTCTCCAGCCACCGCACACTTTCCTACACTCAAATTGTCACATAAAAGAACACACAACATAATAACCTTTGACCCAATTGGTAAGATAAAATTGCACACCTAAACATACAAAGTCCAGTACACATCCACCCCTTAAGAACATTAATAACAACCTGTAAATACACAGAGTGGAATCTTAACGTCAGCTTCCATTTTCTCTCCGCCGTGACTACCCTCTCTGTCCCTCCTGTCTCTCCCCTTTCTGTTCCAGTCTCCTCTTCCTCCTTCAGACTTTTCTCCGGCCCATCCTTCCTTCTTGTCCAATTATAGGCCTCCTTCTAGCCTGTACCTGCCCTCACCTGTATTTTACAAATTAAAGGGGTAAAGGTTCTGGTGAAGTCACTTGAGTCCTGAGTACTGACTAGGCAGCTGTCCTTGGAGAAGTGGAATTAGCATCAAAATACAGATAACTCCAGGGCAAACCACAGCAGGAGCTAGCTACATCTTGGAGACAAGGGCACTACCAAAAACAGACACATGCTCTTCCATGGAAAAATCATTCTTGGCATACCTACAGCTCAAAATGAGGATGGCCAGGTTGACTGCAAAGATGGGATTCAGGAACAAGACGGAGGTTGGAAGTTAGAAGTTGGGAGTCATGGAAAGCTGTGGAGTCTGGCTTGGACCATTAGTGGGTTGACAAACTGCAGGTTCTAACAGTGGCTTTTCCCGTTGCAGTTCTATCACAGTCAAGCTAGACTCCTTTGTTTAGGTATCACCAGCAATCTCCTTCACATGCCAGTGGCACCATTTCCCTAAAGAAAGAAAAGCGAGCACTGTCCTGTATGTCTATCTGCCCATCCACCCTCAGACACACTATCATGGGCTGCATTCTGATGTTTCTATCAGTGATAAATTACATTTTTGACAATCTTCCTGTGTGGCTGTAAGCCCGTGGAATTCTTATGTGGTGCTCACGTTTGTGGAGGAGCTGTTATGATGGACTTGTTTGGATTTGCTTAAGTACATATGTTCCTCACATCGTGCCACACTGCCTACCATGTTCAGTGAAGCAGCATGCTGCAGGTTTGTAGGGCCAATGGTCTATAGATACCCTGTAGCCTGCATGAGGAGGCCTCTAGAACATCTAGGTTCACAGTGAGTACAACTGTGATGTTTGAACAATGAAAGAGCTACCTAGCAGCACATTGCATGGAAGGCGTGTGCTTTGCGGAGTGGTACCTGTCCGTGCATACATGTGCACAGGTCTGATGGACATCCGTATTAGCACTCACGTGAGCTATTGTAAGCAGCACTTTTAGATTTAAAAATTGGGATTCTAGTACATATCCTGTTAGGACGTTTTTAAAACTTAAGACGCATATTACCCCCTCACCTTCTCCTTTCTGAGTTTAGTAACCACATTGTTATCCTGTTGTGTGGTTTCGTCAAAGAAAAAGCCATGAAATTATTTATCATTTCCACTGGCTTCTGTTTCGCCATTGTCATAATGGCTATATATATATTACTCTCAGGCATCAATATCCCACTAGCCTATCTGCAAGCCAAAAATTTCACCACAGAAATGGCGAGGTCAAAGGGTTTGCGTGTTCAATTATTTCGGATACTTAGCAAAAACGTTGTGACAATATGCCCTCCCACCAATATTATATAAGAGAGTTTATATTTATTACTATCTTAGTTTTATGATTTTTTTGGAACGTGAAAATGGCCTGAAGATGATGATACAGGAATATATTTATCAATGATAGGGCATTGGATATTCTGTGTACATAAGTTTGACTTCGACTCCTTTATAACAATTCTCATTTGGCTCAAAGCAATGCTGTATGGTATATATTCTACATGTCTGAGCTGGGTTAAAGCAGTACTAGATGGCTCATATAAAATCACATGGATGGATATGAGTTGTGTTTCAACGTGATGCATACAGGTCATATATATATATGTAAATATGTATATATTTATATGTATGTATATATATGTATATGTATATGTATGTATGTATGTACATATCATTTTATATATATATATAATGATAACTGAAATGTTTTCTATTTAAAACACTTTTCATGTTTCTCCCAGGTCTTGTTACAATGCGATTTTTATATCATAGCTCTGAGAACTTTCTTCTTGCAGCTAGATCTTTATTAAAAAGAGCTGTGCAGTTCATGTTATGAATAGGAGTCATAATTATCTAACACAACCACTCCAAGAACTCAGATTCATAATTAGCTGGAGCAGCTGATTGGTGTGGCTTCCTGGATGCCGCTCTTCAATGGTGGACAATTTTCTTTGTGCTTGAAGGATTTGTTTGTGTGTTTCCTATGTGTGATGAGAGCTTTCCCATAATTGGCTCCTGAGGGACGTCGGATTCCAATAGTTAAAGAATAATTAGTGCCTATAAAAAGCGGAATGGCCTCGTCTTCCTTTTGTTGTGGTTTAATTGTATGCAACAAGTCCAGGAGGTGTCTCGTCTTGAATTGTGATAGTGAAGATGTAGCTTGCATTTAAAAAAAAAAAAGTGAATTTGGCAAAATGGCAAATTGGCATAATTTTTAAAGCAAGCAAGCAAGCAAATCATCCCATTAAAACAAGCTGTGTGTTGTTTCATTAGTTTGTAATTTTGATTACAAATTAAACTGTGCCAGAGTGAGAAGTCTCAAGGTTAGAACGGCAGGGAAATGGCACAGGATGAAAAAGTTTCACCCGGAGCCGTGGAATGAGACTGTAACAAACTGCTAATTAGTGCCAACCACAAGAGAAGAGGGAGTGACAGGCCAGCTCTGGAACATCTTACAGACTGGGGCTGAAATTAGAATAAAACAGAGCAGAAAGAATGTATGTATTTCTGCCACTATGCCTTGGTAGTTCTGAAAGATCAGGTTTTGTTTAAAGATATATTTATTTATTTTGTGTATATGGGAGCTCTATCTTTACGTACATTCACGCACCAAAGAGGACATCAGATCCCATTAGAGATGGTTGTGAGCCACCATAGGGTTGCTGGGAATTGAACTCAGAACCTCTGGAAGAGCAGCCTGTGTGCTATTAACCATTGAGTCATTTCTCCAGCCCTGGAGTAAAGTTTTAAATCAAACTGTCAAGATTTTTTTTCTCAAAAAAAAAATGTGAATGGTGAAAGATATTATTTGTCAGAATAGATTAAGATCTTAATTTTGGGGGATGACAAGGGTGATGTGGCCAGCTAGCCCGGTCCAGCAAGGGGGCCTATCTGTTATGCACAGCCTTACCTGGATTGGAGGCAGCTTGCCTTGTGGGATCATGGACTCCGAGTGCTCTCTGAATGATGAGTGAAGAAGCAAAGGCCTGGTGGAACCACAGGAAGAAGCAGGTTTCTGCAAGTCTCAAATCCACCGAATTTTCCCACATCCAAAAGGTTACATGATCTGACCTTAAACCGATGAGGCCAGCAGCATGCTGTACATCAGGAGTATGCCGTCAAATCCAGGAAAGGATGAAAATATGGGCCAAGGCATCACTTGGGTCAGCCCAGGAACATGTGTTGATCCATGGGCGAGGTTATCTCTCCACCAATAGGAATTAAGAGGTTTTACCATATATGGCTTTAACTGCGTTAGGCCACACTTAATCTGGAAAGTGCTGAAGGAAACAGTTTAAGATTTCAAGGCATGTGGCACCAAGGGGGCTTGTTCAGAAATGGAAGCATACTAAAGAGGATTTCCTGAATGTTCTAGAGTTTTCTAGTTCTATGGACGAGGTCTTCATTTTCTTGACTGACCTTGGGGCAGACCATAACAGCAGATTCTCCAAATGTTAAAAAGCATAACTGTCCTTTAGCATTCTTATCATAAAGAGAAAACAAAACAAGAACAAGAACAAACAAACAAACAAACAAAAAACAGAAGAAAAGCACAAGGTAAAACTTTTAATTCAAGATCTTCCTATCTCTGTTGTGAAAGCAGCCTCAGGAGTTGCTTTGAGCCCCTGGAGTTTCCTACTACTACTCCAGATGAGAAGACTAGGGGGAGATAAATCACCAGTTGTTTTTAATTGACTATGCAGTCTAACTATAATAGTTGCCCCATTTTAAATTACCACCCAGTGAGATGAAGGACAGTGGGCCCAACACCGATAACCGTCACATGAGGAACTTCCATACCTGGCTGTGGAGTGGAAAAGTCAACCACTCCTCACTAATGGGGGCCTCACAGGTACAGATCCATCTGTTTGAGATGGGTGAACACTTGGACAGCAGAGGGGAGCTATGTTCCCCTGTACAGAGAGCCTCTAAGGTGACATGGGTGGTCTGGGCCACAGAGCCAACAAGGCCGTACCTTCTACAAAGTCTCACCTGGACAGAGGTACCCGGTCGAGGCATTCCTGAGCATGGTGGCGATTCCAGGGGCTTCTCTGCCATGGCTTATAGTTTTTCGAACAAAGGAAGGAGGCAGATGGGCTGCCAGTGCCAGGACTCGTGCTACATGGAAGGCAGTTGGCAGCCTAAGACTCTTTCATTAGCACAATTAAAGTTGGCGTGGTTAGTGCTATTGAGATGGTGTCCTGTGCAGACCGGGCTGAGGGGGCAGGAATAAACCACCACAGTAGCTTAAGGTTTTCGTTTAACATGGTTTGTTGAATCTGTATAGAGTTTCTTTTGTAAGAGGAAAAGGCAGTGTTACTCAAAAAACAAAATGCCTTACATTTATTTATTGTGTGTGTCTGTTTCTGCATGGGTGCGTAGGTGTGTGTGAGCGTGCATGCATGCATGTGCGTGCCGTTCTTTCAACATGTAGATCCAGGGGACTGAACTCAGGGCATCATGATTGGTGGCAAATGCCTTTACCAACTGAGCCATCTCTCAGGCCATATTTAGTTTGAGGTCAGGGGACAGGCAGAGGCAGGAAGATGTCGAATTTGGGGCTAGATGGTGAGTTTCAGGTCGACCAAGGCTTCATGGAGAGACTCTGGGTTTCAAAAACCGAAATAAAAAGTCAAAGATAAAAGTGTGATGGAGAACAATCTGAATATCAGGCTACACGATGAGGATATCTATTCCATGTAGTGAATGAGATAAAGGTACCATTCCACATATATGTACATTTTTTCAAAACTCCATGAGCTCCTTTAGACTTTCAAATGCAGTTGCAGCCTCTAGTTTATTTCTGCATGCATTTAATCATCGCCTTAACCAAGCTTCTTTGGAGACAGATTTGGTGAGAAGGTCATCAATCTGAAGCCATTTTGGAAGTTGGTTTATAAGAAAGACGGTTTCCCTATCTGTGTTGACTGATAATCACCATAATGCGGCCCCACTGTCCTTCTGTAGTGGGAGGGGTCCCAGTGTTGGTCCAATCACAAGTACACAGCTTAATGAGGTTCCACCTCCTGTGCCCCTTGCCGTTCCTTCTGGGTTAACCTCAATTATAGCCCGGGTCTTTGGAAACAGTAAGTAATCTTGCAGGAATGTGTTGTCCGCTTCTCTACTACCTCGGGGAAGATTTGCCTTTTTGGTGCTCAAAGCTGCTGCTCACCCACACTGGCCTTAAAGTCTTCACATAGTTTGCCTCCTGCCGAACCTGTGTAAAGGCGCCCTCCTTTGTAATGCTAAAATACAAGCTTTGTTTTTCCAGGCGCTTAGGAGGGACACTTACCTTAATCCTCTTAGTCTGTGTGCCTTGAAGTGATCTGTGCTTGGCAGTTTCAAGTTTCAAGGAACCAGCTCTTCCCGCAAGGAGCTTGAATGACCTCTTCTGGGATTCCTACCCTATGGCCTTGGTGGGAGGCACTTAAAAAGACTTTTAGCCTCCATTATTGCTCTGAGCTTGGAGGTCTAGCAAGGGGACTTTCAGCAAAATAAGAGGAGTGGAGAGGAGAAAGGATGAAGGAGAAGAGGAGAAGGTTACAAGACAATACTTTGTTTCTACTCCCCCCCTCCCACTCTGTGCCTGCGCTGGGCGCACCTTTTAAACACAAATATCTTGGCAGCTTTGGGGGTGGGATGGAAGGTGTTCTTTTATAGTTCTGTTTATTTTGATCATAAATCCTGTGATGGGGTATGTGCATTTCCA
Organism: Rattus norvegicus; assembly: GCF_021556685.1. Classification (NCBI taxonomy): domain Eukaryota; kingdom Metazoa; phylum Chordata; class Mammalia; order Rodentia; family Muridae; genus Rattus; species Rattus norvegicus. The sequence goes on from NC_141552.1 coordinate 29,312,214, forward strand.
AACTATGGTGTGTTGAATCTTTAAAAGCGCTTTGCAAGACTCTTATTTATATTGGTCCACAAAGCGGCAACCCTTTGCAAGTTACCCTTACTGAAGATTCTTTTCCTCCAGAAGCGTCTATTAAGAACCAGGCACCCTCAAGAAGGTAGTGAAAGCTACAGAGACGTGAAGAGGAACTCAGAGAGCAATACCGACATTTATTTGATTTAAAGACCCCCTTCTGGCTATAACTCGGGATTTAATGAAACTCATTTAATAATCATTGAAGTATCTTCCTGCGATCTAATGTGATTTGTCCTGAAACCCTCATCATAGGCACCATCATCTCTCACATCAGTTTGTGGAAAAGGTGGAAAATAGGTCTCTTTTTAAAATGATCCCCAGAGGCTCCGCCTCTTTGTGCTCTTTGTCAGTAAAAGCTACCTCTAGCGCTCCCTAGTATCTGAGAGAAATGATGTGAGGCTAGACTTGCTGGTCTGTGGGGCAACTTCCAGTCACAGGCCCTGGATCTTCTCTTACTCTCGAGATGAGCAGAACAGCATGTGCGCTTACTGCTGGGTGGATATACGAACCGGAGCTGACCAGTCATTACATTCCACTCCTCTGGCCCAGGAGGATTTGTGGACACTTGTCTAATCTGATTCTAGGAGGACAATGTCTGTCTTTTCTTGGAGAGAGCTGGAAAAGAAACACCCTTTTTGATGAGATTCTGACGAGTGAAAATAACCATATTCGACAATGGCTTTGTTCAGATCAAACGTGAAGTGTTGGGGGCATGGCAGGGACCTAGAGCCAGGGCTACTCAATCAAAACACAGTGGTTGAGCGGTCCAGAAGCACATTAATGTGAGCAATTCTCAGGCAGCCTCCAAGAGTCTCAGACCAATCCTAGACATGTTGAGTAATCTAAAAACTATCCTGTAAAATACCTCTGACTACACACCAAATTAGGACAAGAAGACCCTCCTACCGACAACCCTAGTGGAACTCTTTTGGGTATACAGTAGAAGAGGAACTAATTGGGAAGAGGCACAGGATTAATTAATTAGTTGGGTGGTAGATGCAGTAAGAGAGGGCGACAAGGTGAATATGATCAAAATATATTTTGCACATATTTGAAGATGTCATAATGAAATCCATTGCAATCTATCAGAATTAGAGAAATAAAGGAGCTTGTGCAGAGGAGGGGACAGAACTGTGAAGTGTGATGGAAAATGCTAGGCCCTCTAACTGATCATCTCTGAGAGTTCCCAAGCTGTAATGATGCCTGTTTGAATTCAAAGAACAGAGGCATGCTCTTATCAGAAACACCGAGAGGAGGCCCACTCTACCACCAGAAAAGGCCAGACAGAAGTTGTGCAGACAGACCTCAAGCCTGAGCCTGTTAATTGCGAGCTGTTTGATGTCGACAAGCTCTTTGGAGATTTAATCTGCAGTATGTTAATAAGAGTAACTGCATAGGTAGCTACAGCAATAAATGAGATAATACATGTAAAACACTTAGCATAATAATTGCACACAGTAATTATCCGTTTAACCTCCCTTCTACTTCCTGACCTCACTCTGCCTCTTAGACGCGATCATCGGCTTTCACTTCACTGGGAGGTGTTTCAAAAGCACCTTCCCATCACCCACCCTTCTAAGGTCTCTGCAGTAGGCACATCTATCGGTCACTGAGCTTAGGCCTCCGAGCCTCAGTTTACCTGTCTGGAGAGGAGAGGGTGGTTGGGATAAATGAGGGAGCTTCTGTGAGTCTGTAAACCAGGAATTCGACAACAAAATTATTAAAAGCTCTCATAAAATGCTAGATATATGCACTGTTCCATCAATAGCTTTCTTTTTACAGATGTATTCTTTGTGCATGTGCATGTGTGTGTGTGTGTGTGTGTGTGTGTGTGTGTTCGTGCTTGCACAAGCATGCTCAAGTGCTTAGGAGGCTAGCAGAGATCATAAGACCTCCTGGAGCTGGAGGTATAGGTCCTTGTGAGCCAGCCGATATGGGTGCCGGAAACCAAACTTAGGTCCTGTGCAAGAACAACAGGGGCTCTTAACTGCTGATCTGTAGTTCTCCAGCCCCACGGCAGGCCTTCAAGATTTAAGAAGACAGACTCAGGTCACTCATGTTTCAAGAAAATGAATGCCAAAGCTTTTACTGGGTACACAGACTATATACCCCAACCACTGAGTGGAAGCACAATGGAGAAACAGAAACTGAAACTAAAGCTGAGACCAAAAGATCTAGCGTTCAGGTGTTAGCTACCCACTATGGTGGACAGGAGGTCCAGGATGTTCCTTCAAGAGAACAAAGGCTTTCAGTGCATTGGCAAGGCTCAGCAGGTGACAAATGCTGACAGAGTCCAGGAGGGTCCAACAAGTCCCCCTTTTTTATTTTTATTAAGCAGCGCCTGTCTTAGGACACTTTGGGGTGCCAATCTCTTGCTCATCTCTGACAAACTCTGCCAGTCTCAGAGCCCTCTGCCTTAGGTGAGGATTGGTCCCAAAGAGTTGCCTGTCTTTGGCTAACTGCTTCTTGTAAAGGCTGAGCCTGATTTGGGCAGAGGGATTGTCTCCTGCCAAGGAGAGCAACACCTGCTTAGTCGATGCCCGAGACTGGGAGTGCTGTTTGCCCATGTGAAAAGAAGCACAAGGCCAACTACTGTGCTGCCCGAGGGCCATAACACCAAGGGCCATAAGCTGTTCCTGTAAAAGCACTGACTGCTGAATTGAATTTAGAATTCCCAATTGTCAGCAATTTCTCTAGAAAGTTTTCCCACTGTGCTTGCCTTAACATCAGACTAGGGGAGGGGAATCCCAGACAATGCGGCCACAGTGGCTGTGGCAGCAATGGCTGCTACAATAGCAGCAAAGATGTCAAAGTCTCTCTCTTGACAGTTGAGGAGCAGCTGACCCTCTCCCGAAGGACCAGCAGGCAATGGAACTATGTCTGATATCCACACAACCAGGGCAGAGTTCCCTGGTCCCCAGCAGCTTCACGTAGATGGCATTCCTGCGAAGAATAGTCAACACTATCTCCAGCATAGCACCATTCGGGTAACACAAAGATCCATCCATTGTTCCAAACGTATAAATCTTCTCAAATACTCAAAACATTAGCATTTTCGCTAAATGATTGACAAAAGTCAAAGCAATAGTGTTATAAATTAAATAGCTGATCACTATATAAGCAATAATCAAACCCACTATCTTACAGTTTCTGTTTAAAGCTTGACTCACTTCTTCCAATATTTATAAGCCTTTTACAGAATATCAAGGTCCTCTAATACTCACAAACAATAAAAGAAATATGTCAGATTTTGATATAGTAACAAAATTAGAAAGTGTACTATCAATATAACTTACTTTACATATTTTACTAATATTTGTTCAAAATCTAGATCCTGTATCAATTTTTCCACTGTAAATGTAACTTCATACAAGACAGTTGTGAATTTTTAAATGTCTCTGAAAATGTCCAGAACCAATCTTTCAAATAAAAACTGTTCTTTCCAATATTGGATTGACCAGTCTATGCTTGAGTCAGGATAACTTGTCACATTAAAGGAAAGAGAAGAGTCCTAACTTCTCTTTGATCTTCTGAAGGCATTTTCTACCGTCTCCATGTTCTCTCTCCCTCAAGGTTTGAAAACTTGAAGCAGGGCAGCTTGTCCAATCTGGGATGTAGGCAAGTAAAGATGGGTCAGGAACATGTGTCCAAAACAGCTTTCCTGTCACCACTGTCAGGGCACTCAGCAAGCTCACAGGTCAGCATCATTCTTTGCCCCAGCATCAGCAGGTCTCACCAGCTGGCACACTACTGTAGCATCCTGCAGAGAAAACACAAGCATGACTTCTTCCCCATATTAAATACCTGAACAGGATCATGCCATGTCAGTAAGTGAGTGGATGCTTCCATTTCACCCAGGCATAAGTATGCCTAGTTGTAGGGTGCCATAAACACTCAGAGAGTTCCTTTGCATCCAAATTTTAAAATTTAAAATAAAAGAGCATTATTTAAATAACTGTATGGCATTCAGGGATATAACTCCCCCTTTTTATTTTTTAAGATAATGTTTTAAAGTTTTATAATTTCTTGTCCTTGAGAACTATAAGGAATCTTGATAATATGGGTAATATCTATTTGTCAAATATTATAGGCTGTAACCCTGTTGGGTTAACTCTCAGATTGGGAAAGGAAATAAATGGGGCACACTGGATGACTGACTATCTGGGCTGCTTGTTCTTTAGTTACTCTATTGTGAAACCTTAAAGAATTAGCATTAAGATGAAATTTTTTATGCATCTGTAAAACATCATATTCAGTATTACTCACTAACATGTAATAACATGGAGACCGAGTGTAAGAATCAAAACTCATTGCCTTGTGCTAAGGGGCTGGGTAACATGGAATATCCTCTTACATGGCCCACAAAAATAGGTTCCCGACGCTGTCATAGTAAAGCCTGGACTTGTAATGAGCAGGCACAAATGGATGAAACAGGAGCAACGAAGGCGGCAGTCTCAAGGGGTGAAACAATCTGAGACACATACACACCATCAGTGTATATGCTACAAGGTTCTTCGGGAAACATATCCAAAGCTACTTGTAAAGTTCTCAATTCTGCTAGCTGTGCAGAACAATTAGGAATTTTTATAGCCTCTACCTTTCCTTCAGACACTACCATAGCACATCCATTGGAGGAACCATCATTAAATACTAAATGAGCCTTTTGTAAAGGGGAATTAACAATAATTCATGGAAAAATTACTGGATGCATTTTAAAATACCAACAAAGCTTACTATTAGGATAATGGTTATCAAACTGGCTAGCAACAGTGCACATTAAAATAGCCCAATCTATAAATCCCTGGGCCAAACTTTATAGCTGTTCTTTGGTACAGGGAGTGATAATAAGATCTGGTTCCTTGCCAAAGGTCTATAAGCTAAATTTTTGAGCTTTGAACAGTAGTTAGGCAATGGCCTGAGGATAAGCCATCACTCTTTTTGCAGGTGAAACTTGTCCATCTTGGCTTTTGGTAGGGGAATGAGCAGATAATGGACAATAAATCCATGGATACTTCTGCCTCAAAGACTTCAGGGCAGAGGCTACATACACCTGACACAGAGTAGGAGGACTATTGGCCATTCCCTGCGGCAACATAACTCAATGATAGCGATGAGAAGGCTTCTGAAAGTTTATGGAAGGGATGCTAAAAGCAAATTTCTCACAATCTTTAGGATCTAGTGCAATAGTAAAGAAACAATCCTTTAAACCAATAACTAATGTCAATTTTTTGGTATAGGAGAAGGGAGACCAGGCTGAGTAGATCCCATTGGTATCATCGTTTTATTAATTTCCCTTAAATCTTGTAATAATTTCCACTTTCCAGACTTTTTCTTAATCATAAAATTGGGCATATTCCAAGGGGAAATGAAAGGAACAACATGACCAGCTTGTATCGGTTCCTGTGTTAATTGATGAGCTGCCTCCAATTTTTCCGTGGACAGGGGCCACTGTGGAATCTGTACCTGATCATTTCATTCTTAAGTGATGGGCAAAGGTTTAACGTTGACAGTGACCCTTAGGATAAATGTCCCTGTTTTATCAGGAGGATGTCCCATCCCCCGTGTCCTTCCTCATCTCTCCATCTTGTTGCTTTTTTGAGGAGCTATGGCTGTCCCCACTGCTTGTAAAGTACGTAATGACTAATTACACTTTTAGTTTTTTCTCATGTTAAATCTGTTGTAACCAGAAGTTCTGAAAAAGTGTCAATAGTCACAAATAAATCTAGAAATATCCAATTATTGTCTCTAGCTATTACTATTTTGACGCTATAAAGAATGAGATTGTCTAATTGTCCCTATGTGAGGCCCAAAATCTGCCTAGTATATAAATCTATCGTGACACTGCCCTCACGAAGGGGTCCAGGCAGTCCAGTCTGAGTTCTTAAATGACCTATAAAGGAACAGTACACTTCTTTTGAATCAGTTGTATTAACATAAATAATTGTAAAATTCCAGGGTTAGCAGTATCTAAAAAGGAAAACTTTTAATTAATTGCAAACCATAAGCTACACGTTGGCTATCGGGATACGGATTGAAAGCTTGATTTTTCAACATTTTAAAAACAGCAGCTACAGCATGTAATTCAATAATCTGTGTTGAAGCAGGGGGAAACTCAAGAGAATAAACGTGATTCAATTACATGTGTTGCCTTCTCATTAGATAACCAATTAAATTGCTGTTTGGAATAAGGTATGTTTCATCAGATTCTTTTTCAAAATACTTCCATGACTCAATCTTACAATTTTATACATCTAGCTTCCTTTACCTTCTGCAAAGCTATTCAGTCCCTCCTTCATTAATTGTCTAGGGGAACAGAATTTGCATCTCCCTTGGGAATACCAAACAAAGGCTTAAGTCCCCCTGTGGTGAACTTTAGGTGAGGTCTTAGATAATCTACATATCTTAGAAACTTTTAAAAATAACTTAAAATAAACTATCTTTCTTTACTTGAATTTTTGAAAAGAAACTATCTTTTCTTACTTGAATTTTCTGTGTCACAATTTATTTAGGATATAACTGATGTCTCAAATATTATAAAGGATATTGCTTTTGAATTTTTTCTGGAGCAATAACTACTCCCCAAATTTTAAAAGCTTGTTGTATGGGGGCTGGAGAGTTGGCTCCAGAGGTTAAGAGAACTGTCTGCTCTTCCAGAGGTTCTGAGTTCAATTCCCAGCAACCACATGGTGGCTCACAATCAACTGTAATGGGATCTGATGCCCTCTTCTGGTGTGTCTGAAGATGGCAACAGTGTACTCACATATATTAAATAAATATTAAAAAAAAAAAAAGCTTGTGGTATAAGAGCAAAGTCTTGTAGTAAAACTCCTTCGGAGGAGTCAGTTAATAAAATATCTATATAAAGAAACAGCATAAAAATAATCTTTTAAATCTATAATAATTCTATATGTATTTCTTGAAATAGCAGTTGGAGTGAGCAAACAGGCTGTAATGTTCTTATAAGTTCCACAGCCTCGTCAACCCTTTGTAAATCTTGTAACAATCTCCACCTGTTGGATTTTTTTTTTAATTACAAATATGTGTGAGTTAGAAATCTTCAAGTTTTCCTTGTAACACCAGAGCACAACCACAACTTTGGAAAGCAAAACTCAACCTCCAACAAACAATCTATTCTCCAAAATCCAGTCTCTCCAAAACACCAAGTCCATTCCTCATGCTATAAAGTTTGACTGCCAATTCTTGCACATGAATGCACGATGGTGCAGGCTCTAATACCTCAACAGAGAGATTTTGCCCTAAATTCTTTTATAAGTCTGGTTTACAGAAAAATATTATCCCAATTTAAACCCATTTCCCTGGGTTAGCTCATGACACACGTTGTCCAGAATGACTCCAGTTTTAAGTCAACTTTCTGTTACAAGTGTTACAAATTTTTAACCATACCCAATAACTTAAAAGTCAGTAATCTATAACCAAGACAAGTAGAGCGTATTATACATTTAAAACCAATCAGAAGCAAAAAATGAAGTGGCTACACATATCTTTAGTATTTAAACCAAACACCATTTTTACTTTTTCTAGCTGTAATTTTAAGAGAAGCACCTTATCACTTTTTGAATCCAATAATCACAGTCAGAGATTTTTCTAAGAGAAACAGCCATCGGCTCCATTAACATAGAAGCTGTGAAGCTGCTGGCTCCTTTAAGATCTGCTCCTGCAAACATTCAGCCCCCTGGAGGGGCTTCTCCAACTGACCTAGGCTCATAGCTACAGATGTAGGGCAAAGGCCAATTGAAACTGCTTTTTATTTATTTGTTCCTTTCTTGAAACGAGTTAAAACTAAATCAAGGGGTGAATCAATCAGCATTTAAAGTCTTAAACATGTGTTCTTTTAAACATGAAACACAAAACATTCAAGAAATGAGAAGCAAAAACCACAGACATGGACTGACGGACATGGACAGCTTGGTGCACCAAGGACAGACAATAGACATAGAGGGAAAGAACTAGATGGTGTCCCACACCAAAGGGACCCAGATATCCTTCCTAAAGGACCCAGAACCAGAAATAAGAACTTCTCCAATAGGAACCAGCAAGGAGGCTCCCACCCTCCTTCTGTCCCTAGGGGAGCTTCAAAAAAGCTTAAGCTCGTCCCCAGCTCCGGAAAAAAAAGAACCAAAAAAAAAAAAAAAAAAAAAAAAAAAAGCTTAAGCTCATTTTCCTTCTCTATCTCCAAAGCATCCACAGAGAGTCCGGGAGGACTGTTTTTCTCAAAGCGATTTTCTCTCATGTCTAGAGTGTAAACCGTCTCTAGTCAGGGTCCAAAGACTAAAATCATAAAAGAACTCATACACAAAAAACACTTTACCATTATTACCTTGTCCCTTTTTACAAGGTTTACTCACCACTGGCCCAAATCTTTATTTTTCTTTGCATGTGCTTTCAATTTCCACAGTCTCCTTCTGTATCCTGCTAACTGAGGCCTTTCCCGGCCCATTTTCCCCCAATACGTCCCTCCTTCTTCACTGGCTGGCTTCCTGGGACGATCTCATCAGGTACTCCTCTCTACCTGATCTCGGTGGGACCTCCATTTGATCAGATGCCTGCATCGTCAGGACACTGAGAACCGGGAACAGGACTGCGAGATTTAAGAAGAAACACACAGACTCAGGTCACTTACGTTTCAAGAAAATGAATGCCAAAGCTTTTACTGGGTACACAGAATATATACCCCAACCACTGAGTGGAAGCACAATGGAGAAACTGAAACTGAAACCAAAAGATCTAGCATTCAGATGTTAGCTACCCACTATGGTGGACAGGAAGGCCAGGGTGTTCCTTCAAGAGAACAAAGGCTTTCGCATGCATCAGCAAGTCTCAACAGGGGGCAAACACTGACAGAGTCCAGGAGGGTCCAATGAGTGTTATTGGTATGCCTCATCTATTCTCTTCTGTCCATGAGGAATTTGAGGTGTGACTCTGTCTAGATGGGTTTGGCCATGAATCAGAATGACATCTACTGGACACTTGTGATTTTACTGTAAATGCCATCAACCGGTAAGAATGGTCTTTTGAAGTTTGTAACCTACAAGATAAATTGCATTTTTAAAATACCCAAGGAGTCCTTCCATTCACCTCCCGGCCCCCCAGTTCTTTGATGCATGTAATTCTTTAGACTTTGGCCCAATTCTCATCTCTTGGCAAATGACCAACTCACAGATTCCAAGCAATATTCCAAATGTATTCAGCTAAAACAAATCAAGTCCGACAGTTGTCACAGAAGCATTTAACCAAAATTACTTCAACATTTTAACAACGCTTGACGTTTGCAGGGATGTCTTTGAAGTCCAGAGCTCCCAAAATATTTAGTGTTAACAGTTCTAGACAGGTGTTTTGCCGAAGACATGTAAAGATGTGTTGAGTGAGGATTATTATTTTGCAGCGAGCTTAGCCTCTGGAAAAATATTTATGTCTTAATTGGATGGAATTCCACCTGTCATTTTATCAAACACGTTGCTTGGGGTCCATTTTGCTTTAGAGTCCAAGAAAAATGAAAGTGTTTTAGCTGAGAGAGTTAACGTGACACATGTTTGGGCTTTTTTGGAATCGGTGCATTTGTTTGGTGATAATTATGAGAGAGTGTTTTAGCAATTTGAACCAGACTTTTGCAATTAGAAGATACAGAATTGGATCTGAAAGAGCAGCTTAAAGGAAGAAGAATGAGTCTCCTACACACGCCTACCACGTTTCAAAGTCCCTTTAGGAAGTCAAAGGTACAGACCTCAAATATGACTTCGTTGCAGAGTGAATGGAAAGAGTCAATCTGCTAGCTAAAGGCAGCTATTCATTTCAGGAATGAGTTGCCCAAATATATGTATATGTGAGACCCTGGGGAAGAGGGACCCTTCCTTCTGTTTCTCTCACTTCACTTCTTTACTATTATTATTATCGTTATTATTATTACTGTTGATGATGTTGCTGTTATTACTATTATTATTATTATCGTTATTATTATTACTGTTGATGATGTTGCTGTTATTATTATTACTATTATTACTATTATCATTATTATTGTTGTTGTTGATGATGTTGCTGTTATTATTATTACTATTATTATTATTGCCTTCTTTACATCCATAAGCTTTTGGCTTAATGTTCTTTCTCAACAAAGAAAACTGAGGCTAGGAAGGGGACCTGGGTATCTTCTGATTCCATCTTTAGGTCAGGGCAAGGAAACCTCCCGCCTTGCTCACATAAGTTGGGGGTGAAGGAGACTGTCACAGCGTTGACTTTGCATTGCCTTTGGCCCACCCCTAAGGGCTGAGAAGGCTATGTCCATGCCCAACACATGTTCCTTGTGTCAGTGTGTCCTTCCTTGACCGTTTGATTTCAGGCTCCCTGTCGCTCTGACAATAGGGCCTTAATGAGAGAGACCTGAACACAGGTATTTGGAGAAGGGGAGAAGAGACCATTAGGGGCAGTTTTGGAACATTACATTTTGAGTGGTGGTCTTAGTAATAAGAAACTGTAATTAAATCATAGAAGTCATGATTTGATGAAGAGAGTTTGCTGTAGTTCCTCACAGGCTTGTGATTGAACGTTTGGCCCCAGGATAATGGTGTTGTTTTGGAGTGCTGTGCAGCCTTCAGGAAGACTGGGAATGGAGCCCTACAATCCTGTGCTCTCTCTGCTTCTTGACTCACCATGATATGTGGGGGGGGGGGGCGTCTCGCCACAGTCTTCCCACCATGAACTCTGCTGTGACCTTCACACCACCATGATGGTCTGAAATGCTTGGTAACAAAAGCAGGAATCCTCCTTTCCTTGGCTTCTGTCTGGCATTCTGGTCAGAACAATGCAAAAGCAATGAATGCAAGGCTCTACAGAAACAGGGAAATGCAAATTGCCTTAGAGTTTCCACTTCCTGATGTTTTCTGTCTCATGATTTCTCCCCCTTGACTCCTTTGCATAATGTAGAGAGCTCCCACCTGTCCTCCATTCTCATCTCTAAGTGAGAAAACTCTTAGGCACAAGGTTTTAGTTGATGATGAAAGAGTCCTCCGGTAGAAACAATAAGTGGAGTGTGGCTGGGCAGAAAGAGGGGTCCCAAGGACCTGGGAATAAGGCAGAGGAGATCTAGGTGTGGTTAGGAAGGACAGGCAGCGTGAGGACAGTGAGGAGAAGCAGAGCCATAGAGCTGGCACACATTCTTCCACAACACTTGGGGAAGGCACTAATGGTCTCTCGGTTGACCGAGAAGCAGTATGGAGTCAGAGAAGCTTGGTCTTGGCTTGGCTGAGGTTTTTCTCCATCTATTTGCTCCCAGTCTCCCAATCTTTGAGGTTTCTTGTTGTCCTACATTACTTGATTTCTACAGCAGTGTTCTAGGTGCTTGTTTTGGTCCAGTATTTGCTTTGCCTGATGTTCCAATCAGGCCTTGTGCCCACTGTTAGCATCATTCAATGTCCCATTTGGACTGGCTATTCAGGGTCATTTTTTTTTCAAAGAAAAGCTATTCCTTAGGTAAACCAAGTCACAGTTAGGAATGTTAGTTAACTTTGCAATGTACACATTACACACCGGGGCTTATGCCAAGCTTCTGTTTGATCTCATCTTACCATGTGACAAGGAAAAGGACTAAGATAAGACATGTGAATGAAGGTGAGTAGGGCACACACAACCTGCCTGGTCAGGTTCTTGCTGTGGCTGACTGTGACAGATGTTTAAGAAGTTGAGAAGTACTAAACGCTGACCTGCCTTAGTGGGAGCCAACTTTACCTGCACTGGCCATGTCAGATCTCGGTGAGTAGTGTGGGCTGAGGAGAGAAGCCCAGCCTTTGGTTGTGAATATGCTCTATCTTCCTAACTGTAGACCCTGGACTCTGGGAAGACAGTGTTTTGAAGCTTCATCATCTTCATGTGGAAGACAGAAGGAACAGTGCTTAGCTCTGAGGCTCGTTATCAATATGCCTTCAGATCTATAAAGCAGAATGAGTGATCAGATTGTTGTTAAATGCTTAATAAGCACTCAGGGGTGCTAGTATTTCTGAACCCCCCTACTGCAAACTCTGGGGGTTTTGTTTGTTTGTTTGTTTTTCTGAAATAAGGTCTTACTGTGGATTGCAGGCTGATCTCGGACTCTTGGTTCTTCTACCTCAATGTCCCGAGTGCTGGGATTATGGGCATGGGCTATCATACCCAGCTTAAAATCTGAAATGTTTGAGTGTAGGATGATCTCACAAGCAGAAAATTCCATTCCTGACCTCATGTGATAAGTTAGAGTCACAGATACACTAAAAATATTGTATAAAACCTTCGTATAAGGTGTGTATGAAATATTAGCAGAATTCCTGTTTGGACTTGAGTCTTATATCCAAGATACTTATCTCCCTCTCCTTCCTCTTCTCATTCCCTCCCCCTTTTTATTCTCCCTCTTCCTCTCCCCCTTTCTGAGCATTACACACCCCCCCACACACACACAGACACTACTGTAAAGTCTTCAGTATTAGAATTCTTGAATACTTCTGGTCCCAAGTACACTGGGCATAAGCTACTCGGTCCATTATTTCTGGGGAGAAACAAAAGGGTCTAGAACGTATTCTGTAGTTACACATCAAGCATGGCCTAGACATGGACACTAACCCAGGAGTCAGTGGCAATGCAAACCTTGCTCTTGAGTTCTGTGGCATGCCAAGTGTCTTCCCATCCTCTCTGGATCCCAGATGGACGGTGAAACCGAAAAGTTGTTAAGGTCACTGCTGAGAACACTGCCATGTAGCCTCTGCCTGCAGCCCGGCCAGATGCAGTTCACATCGGAGACTGTGACTGCTTATAGTAAGCAGTATTCGGTGGACAATGTAAGGGTTCCCCTCATCACGAGAAGTTTTAAGGAGCACTATTTCTGATGACTGACTTCCTGGTACATTGGTACCATTCCCTCCTTAGTCTGGGGTACAGCCAAGCACTCAACACATTCAGAATTCTAAACAATACAAATCTGGTAAGGTCAGGCCCTGAGATGGTTTTGCTGACATAAGACTTGGGCTTCGTTCAACAGACAAATTGTTTTTCTGGACAAGGCATACCATGCAGTGCATTTATTTAGAAAGAATATTTGCAGAGAAAAATGTGCTGAGAGGCTGAGTTCTCGTCTTCAAATGATAGTCTCAAAACTAAAATTGTTAAGCAATTATTGTTTAACTGTTTGTGAAGGGACTTGATTGGAATGTTAGTGTTGGGAGCATCCAGACACTTCAACCCTCTCCAATTGTGGTTTTTCACTCTCACCCAGATGTTAGCTGAGGAATCCTGTCTCTTGGGAGCAAATCCCACGCCTGCAGAGAGCCCAGGGCCCTTCTAATCTTTCATGGGATTCTGGAGGGAGCAAAGTGGCTGCTGGCTTGTTTGCTTGGCTTTGCTTGGTTTTCATCCCATTTCTCTCTGGGTTTTGGTCGAATCCTTTTGGTCTATGGATTCTCTCAACATACTTCCCTCCTGACTCTGTCTCTCAACCTCAATTTAGCTATGGAGCTTGAACTTCTGGATTGCCACACTGAAATGCCTATGCCTTGGCCCTTTTTATAGAGAGAAGGCTTTGCTAAAATTATGGGAGTCAAAATTGAGGCTGGACTTCCGGGAAGGGCAAGCCGCACTGACCTATCAGCAACATAGATGCTGCCAGTGAAAGCGAAGAAGAGCGGGTTTCTGGGGAAGGGGAAGCCGTGTCCATCGCCTATGCTCTTTCCTTCCCTTCCGAGTCATTGGCAATGACCCTGATATTGAAATGGCTTGGGCCATTCAAACAATGCAGCATGCTGAAGTGTATTATAAAAAGTGGAGGCCATTCTGCTGAAAGCTTGAAGGGATTGGAGAAGATTACAGCTATGGTATTTGCCGCGACTGGATTGTTCCCAGGACAACACTGAAGAGAGCACCATCTTTGCACCCAGGATTCAATTTTTTGGCCATTGAAATTGCTCGGAACCGGGAAGGCTATAACAAAGCAGTTCCCGTCAGTGTTCAGGACAAAGGAGGAGAGGAATAAAGAAGAGGAAGCTGAGAAAAGAGCTGATAGTTGAGGAGAAAAAGAGGAAGGAGTCAACAGAGAAGGAGAAAAGTCGAAAACTAAACAAGGGAGGAGAAAAAGCAAGCCAAGAAACCCGTGACTCAGCTGAACCCACATGTGTGTGCTGCTCGCACAGCCCCCTTTGGTTAAACGATGCCCTTGTGCAAGTGGAGGACTCAGACAGACATCCTTCTAGCCAGCAAAAGAAGACATTCTGGGCATAATGGCTTAAACACCTTAGTGGGGTTTCTTCATTATTGCTGGATACCCTGTTTCTTGGCTGTAACTGTTGTTGAAATAAGACATTTTGTGAATAAATTCCTTTTGGTTTATTTTTTTAATGAGGCTGATAGACGCATTCATGAAAATATTATAGCCTTTACTTTGTTTCACTGACACCTTTACTTAATGCCTGTGCATAGAGATGTAAAGACCAGGGAGCTCTGTGGCCAAGAGTGGTTTTCACAGAATGGTGATCTTGCTTAGAAGCCAGCCTCCCTCTTGTCCCTTCTGTATTTTCCTGAGGACAGAAAAGCAAGCTGGATCACTTTGACCTCAGTGGCAATACAATGGCCTCCTCCTGACCACTGGGATGGTTGACCGTATAGGTAACTATATAGGTAATTATATAAGTAATATGGGGACTATACAGATAAAGAATATTTCTAATAGGGAAACCACTCTCCAGAAACAAAATGTCAGTTGTGCAGACAAATGGTATTCCGAGGCCCCAGCAATACAGCCAGGATGAGGACACAGGCTCCCTGAAGATCCCCACGAATGTGTGCTATTCCCCGTTGTGTCATGGCATACATCATCTGAGAGGACAGCCATTCTCGGCTCAGTGTGGACACTCGGCACTAGAAACGGAATCCAGAAAGCCAGGTCTTCCTTGGTAAATCTTGATACTTGAAGACCGTGTTGTGCCTACAAGATATCAGTGCTAACTCTAATCACACTAGAGCTAGAAGGACCCATGGAGGGCCAGAAGCCATGCTGGAGATGGGCAATGAGGATGCACCAGGCACTTCTCTCGGTTCACAGGGAACTTTACTGCATGGCTACACGTGTAGTTAGCTACACAGATGTACACTACACTTCCACAGGCTCTAGAGAGAGAGATGGACAGTGAAAAGTGCGTTTCTGCTCTCTGGGGCGACAGAAAGCAAAGGTCATCATGCGTTTTCCAATGAGCCCCAGGGTCATGGAACAGGACCTATGTGAGTCAGGTATCCACACTGTCCCACACGTTGGGCACCATGGCTTTCTGGCTGTGGATAGTGGAGTCTCAGCTCTGACACAGTCTATTCCTCCCCCAAATCCCTGTGCTATGCCTGCTGCTCCAGATCTTCTTTCTACTGTTCTGTTGGCTTCAGCCCCTTCTTAGCTCTAGTTGTCTGAGTCTGAGGAACCTGCTGTCTGCTTCTAGCCTTCCACTTCCAGGTCATTTCTGTGCACATGGTCACTAGGGCATCTCTTCCTCAGTCTCGGGATTCAGATGCAGTGCCCTCCATGCTACATCCTCTTTCCCAACTGCCAAAGCCTACCACCTGCCTATCATTTGCTGCCATGCCACCATGTCGCTTCTGGTACTTCATGGTGTGGTGTGCAAGGAAATGCTCCTATGGCTCAGAAAAACATCACATGTTGCCTGTCTTCTAATTGCTGGCACCAAACAGAAGAAGGGCCTAGTTTGTAGTAAATAATAAACAGTTGTTAAATGAAAGAAAGAGTTGTGATCAGATGAAGGGAGAGACGTGTTCTAAGGGGGGTATTCTTTTAATGTTTTATGGGACTTCAAGAGTGTGGTGTGCCTCGGAAGAACGTGTATCATCAAGGGCGTTCTGGATGGCAAGTGACAAACAAAGTAAGCGCTTGCTAACTTTAGAGGAAAAAGAATTTGTTGGAAACAGTGTGCAGACTACAGCTTCCATACCCAGCTTGAGAACCGTGAGTGCAAATTGGAGGTAAGCATCAGGCAAAGGGGACACAATCGGGGGCACAGCAGTAGACAAACTGGGGACAGTCAGCTGCAAGGCTCTGCTGGCCATCCCAGGTGACCCTTGCACTTCACCACTGCTTCTTGACTTTAGTCGTCCTCCATTTTGAATTCCCTCTTGTATGAAAGCCAGGGGAAAGGACCTGAATGGCTGATCTGGGTTCCACCCCTACACGGGTGTTTCTGGAAGAAAGAGGTGAACATTCTTCTGGTTGGTTTTCGCCATGGCAGGTTTCTTCCTTCCACCAACAGCTCAGAAGGCCAGCGTCACTTTCCACGCAGGCCGGTTTTCACGATGCTGAGATGATGACCTTAAAGCAAGTAAAGAGAGGTGACAGTGGAGATGGCCAGGAGCTGGGAAGAAGGGCAAGCCAGGAAGGCATCCTGGCTGCATTTAACAGCAGACTGAGGGCACGCAGGAGTGGAGAGGGCTGAGGTGCAGAGGGGAAGAAAGAGCAGTAAGACAAGAAAGGTGACCAGTGACAATGAATTCTAGTCCCCAGGACTGACCCACCCAGCTGTTCTTTGGGCTGTCAGTTTGTAAGAATTCAGAATGTGTTTTAAATTGAGGCCAGGCAGGAAAGCCCGGCACTTCCTCTTGGCTTTCGTTCCTGTGCATCTATTCCTTTCCAAGTTGAAGGCCATGCTGGGGCATAACAGATACCTATAAATTACACAAGGGGCTGAACTAGGGTTTGGACCTGCTTTGTTCTTATTTGAGATGAGAATCGTTGCTGGCTTCAGAAAGTAGAGACATTTCAACGTCCATTTGTTTGAGCATATTTGAGAGTAATTCTTCAAGAGGTGACACAGTTATCAGCAAGGGAGTGGGGGAATCAGAGGGACTCTTAAGTGGACCAGAAATGACTTTGAGTCTTTTGATGCAGGGACTGGATTTTGGGAGGGTCACTTTCGTTGCTGCGACCTAACCTCCCCCGCTCCCGCCCCCGCCCCCAGCCTATCGGAGGGTGGGCGCCGCTGATGGCTATCTTCTCCTGGGCTTCTCATCCTCTCGACAAGGCAGTCTTTTGTGTCCTAGAGGAGAGGGAGCTTGAAGCACAGGGACAAGGTGTGGCTGATGGGGCCCGATAAACGCCAGACAAAAAGCCCACTGTAGTACTGAAAGGCTCTCCAATGTAGCTCTTTAATTTCCTCCCTTGGAAATGTTCCTCGTCTTTTCATCCCGGCCTTTATCTTAACTTCTGATCGGAGCAAAGCAGCAGCCTTTCAAATTGAACAAATAGGTTCCTCTGCTGGTGACAAGTGTACCTCATTTTCTCGCAAGCCTTCAGCAAGGTCACACCTTTTTAATTTATTTTCTGTAAGAAAAATCTAGTGGCCGGATGGAACAAGGGCCTGCTCTCGCTAGAGGTCATTCCTCCAGATAGTCATAAAACAGAGCAGAATTAAAGCTACATCATGTCCGCCCTCACCTGCTGCACAATCCTGGGCAGGCCAGAGAAGATCCTGGCCAGCCTCAGGGGCTCCCCGGCCTGGTTCTGTGTGCCACTGTGCCAGGCTTTCCCCACCCTCCCCTCTGCTTATCCCAGCCTCCTACCCCACCCTTTCTAACTCCCCAACACAGAAAACATGTTTCCCCTGCCAATCAAGATCACCAGTGGGAGTGCGGTCAACATTTCTCATGCAAATAGATAGGTAGGGGATAGTCTTCTTTTAATTTATTTGAGCTTCTCATTCCTCCTTCCTTTTTCTTGCCCCTCCTTAATATTTTCCTCTGCAGGGTTTTTTTTTCTTTTTTGGGGGGGCGGGGGGTCATTTAAAAGGTGAGTAGTTTTATATCAAAATAAAGAAAAGGGCTTTGTTCTGAGTTTCAGTTATTGGAAATGTGTTGAAGGGTCCCTGCCAGCTCGCATCATATTCCCTACGCCGTCCTGGTAACTTTCTTGTTCTGCCAACAGGATAATTGTCACGTGCATTTGCAAGTGTAAATACATGCATTTCTGCATGAATGCATATACACCTGTTATTACAGACAGGAGAGAAAGAAGGATGATGGGTATAAACCTTCAACCAGGTCATTTCGGAAGGATTATGCATGTATTTGTAAAAGGTTTTATTTTTAAAAAAATTAAAGAAAAAATACAAAACCACTTTTCTTTTGGTAGAAGATGAAGAATGTGCTAGCTAGAATGGATGGTAAACGAAATCCACTTGCCTTCCAGATAAGATCACCAAGGACACACAGTGTTGCTTCCCAGGTGTCTCCTCACGTCTAATCTCGTGCTTCCGGCATTGCGTCATGAGCGTCTCTGCTGTGAACGCTCACAGGGCGCTGCTATTGTGTTGTGTGTGGGCACTTAAAACCCACTTATTTTCAGCTTGTATCTGTTTAATTAAAGGAAACATGCACACGTGTGTGTGGTGGGTGTGTGTGTGTGTGTGTGTGTGCGTGCGTGCGTGTGTGTGTGTGTGTGTGTGTGTGTGTGTGTGTGTGTGTTATATATGGCCATTTGCAGACATCTCAGATCATTGTCTTAGTTTGGAGAAGACTCAAGTGGGTTTTGTGGTACAAAACAGAGAACAAATTCAACACAATTGATCCATTCTGCCAGACTGAACTCCCACAAGACAAGAGTCACTTAGACTGCTAACAGCAGTAGTCAAAGTATATATTAAGAGGTTTTTTGTTTTTTGTTTTTGAATCTTAGAACTTGTTATGTCAGAGAGTAATGAGGAGGGGGTAAAAAAATTAAAATTCATAATTATGTGTTTTATTAAATTATTGAAGAGTTTAAAAGTACTAAACAGATTTGCTAAATTGATATTGTTTTCAATTGTGGTTTTAAAAGATTTGTGTGTGTGTGTGTGTGTGTGTGTGTGTGTGTGTGTGTGTGTGTAGCTGTGTATGTGAGCCCAGGTACCTGCAGAGGCTAAAAGTGTTGGATCCCTGTGTGTTGGAGGCAGCTTGATTTCCCCAGACACCAGTTCTCTGCAAGAGCAGTTTCTGCTTTTGACCCTTGAGCCATCTCTTCCCAAAATTGTGTTTTCTATTAGTGATGTCAAAATTCACACTTAGTGTGTTGATTATCAATAATTGTTTATTATCGTTTGGAGACAAGGAATGAAGGAAAAGCTGACCTCCATCTCTCAATCCTCCACTCCTGCCTAGAACATGTGCCGTCATGTGCCACCATACTATTTCCATTTCTTCTCTTGTGCTTTGTGTGTGTGTGTGTGTGTGTGTGTGTGTGTGTGTGTGTGTGTCCTGATTTGTAAGCCACTGACGTGTACCTTTGGGTTCGGTTTGGGTTTGAAGACTCCAAGGTGCATCTGTGTGTTCAACTTGCCTAGCTGACTCTCTGGTCACCCTTGTAGTCTCAGTTGCCAATATCTCGGACACATTTCATAGTCTCATCAACTTTTATCCTTTCTTTTTTATGTGTAACTCTTGATTTTGATTTTATAATATTTATGTGTTCGAAGGTATGTATCACTAATTTTTTTTTTCTAAATAGCTCAATGATTTCCCTAAAACTGACTTCTTGAAGCTGCATTTCTTTTAACAGAGATGTGGAATCTGGGTCTTCTGCCACTGCCTGTTTGTTCTAGTTCCCATCTGCAGTGACCGTTGAATAAGTGTGGTTTATGTTTCCCCAGTAGTCCACCATTGCTATTCTTTTTTATAAAATCTTCAATACTCTCCTTAATCTGCTTAACAGATACATTTTTTAAAATTCCTGAATGTTAATGTTTAGCAAAAAAATGTAGTATTTTAACCAATAAACTTTTATTCTACCCAATAACTTTTTTTGATTGTACCCATGACCAGTCAGAGGGAGCCAGCTATGCCGGACTCCCACAATCCCCAGTGACAGGAACTCACTCCTTTGGCCACCTCAGTGCTAGTGATTTTGGTGAACTGAGAAGCAGAAGTCAGACTGTAGCATATGGATGAGGTCCTTCGAGGTGAAGGCATGTGTGCACTTGATCAAAGAGGGTATTGAGGGGGAGGGAGTCACACGGCTGGACCAGGAGGTGCATGGACCATGTTCTTATAGTTCAAGCTGGGGAAGGGACAGATGTGTCTATGGTGTAGAGAGGTGTACTAGATGCTCTTCTGTGCAATAAACACCAAAAGGACGTTAAGAACGAGTGTTTATTTTGGCTTGCGATTGCACAGGTGTAGTCCGTCATGGTGGGGAGCCCTGTGATTGGCAGGCATTGCAGCAGGAGCAAGAAAGAGGCTGAGAGCTCACATCGTTAACCTCAAGCATGAAGCAGAGACTGGAAGTGATGTGAGGTTCAAAACCCTCAGTGGCTACCTTTCTTCTGGCAAGGTACACTTGAGACCACGTGTTCAAATACCTGAGCCCACAGAAACAGCTCCCACTCAAACCTCCACAATTTACATAATACAAATTCCAAAGTCCCCATGATCTTTTGCAATCTAAATACTATTTAAAAGACCGAAGTCCATGGCCTAGGAGATGCCTAGGAGCTTTTGTCGTTCTATGGGGGACCTGGATTCAGTTCCCAGCACTCACTTGGCAGATTTTAACCAATTGTATGCCAGTTCTAGAGCATCTGACTCTGTAGCCATGGCACACACATGGTGCACGTATCTAGAGTAGTCAAACATCTGACATGGGGTAGGGCTCGGGCAAAAACTAAAACAAAACCTGTCCAAAGTCTCTTCTGAGATTCAGACAGTGTCTTAATTGTAGCCCCTGCAAAAACAAAAGAAAACAAAACCAAAACCCTAAACTTTATACTTCCAAATGTAATAGCACAGAATACATATTCCCATTCCAAAAGAAACAATAGGGACACAGTGAGGAAATAATCAAAGAAAGACCAAAGCCCAGTAGGACAGATTCCAAATCCCGTTGTTCCATATCTGGTGTCCAAGAGCTTAGATGGTTCTGCCCTTCTAGCTTTGCTGCCTGAAACATATGCTTCTCTCTAGGGCTGCTTCCACTTCCTGTGTGCAGTTCTCTTTGCAGACATTCCGTGGTACTGGAATCATCTTGGGTATCTGCACAGCAACCCAGGCTTCACTGTCACAGCTTCACACAATGGTCCTTCATAGGCTCTAACCATCTCAGTTCTTCACTCAGGGGTTCCATGGCCATGTGCTGACTTGCGTCAGTGCCTCTTTGAAACTGTGGAGAAGAATCCACAGGCCATTTATGCTTACATCCTCTATGTTCTTAAAGCCAACAGCCATGGATGATACCACACTTGGTACCAGCTTGGGATGGACCTGGCCCTCTTGAACCATGGATGCAGTTGTTCATCTCTCTCACAAATAAAATCATAGGTGGGTGGAGTCTACACTGAAGGCCTTCATCCTTCCATTGTTCAAACCAGGCCTCTCTCCCCTTGATGATACCAATCTTCTTAAGAATTACAGCATCAGCCAGCTGTGGTGCAACATGCCTTTAATCCTACACTTTGGAGGCAGAGGCAGACAGATCTCAAAGAATTTGAGGCCAATCTGATCTACCTAATGAGTTCTGGGACCACCAGGCAATTTAGAGACATGTCTCAAAACAACAAGACACCTCACTACCCACCCACCCACCACACACACACACACACACAGACAGAGAGAGAGAGAGAGAGAGAGAGAGAGAGAGAGAATTACAGCCTCTCTTCCAGCAGATGTCTTATCTGCAGCATTTAAGATTCCTAGTTTATTTCCCCTCTAAACTGATATTTTGTATTTCTCTCTGCCTTGCTCGCTCTTTTCAGACGTTTAAGTGTTATCAATAGCTGTATTTTGTTATCTTGAAACAGAATCAAAGTTAGGTTGTCTTGAAATCTCTGCCAAAAAAAAAAAAAAGAGTTTGTTCCTGGTTAATTTAGCTTCAGTCAAGTTCTCAGGACAAGGTAGAAGGCAGTCAGATTTACATCACACAAACTGCCTCTACCCTCAGTGCTATTAAAGCACTGAGACCTTTTGAGGCAGACCTCTACCACCCATTTGCTCTCAGGACGACTGCCGTCCTGGCTCCCCCTAGGATGGCCATTAAGACCTGCTCATATTTTTAGCACATTTCTAAAGTCTAAAAGTCCTCATCTCTCCAAAACCCCAAATTCTCAGGTTTTTCATGGTCACGGTTACTCTTTGGTATCAATTTCTATATTTGTTTGTCTTGTTTTGTCTCTTTTTTGTGTGTTTTGAAACAAGGTTTCTCTGCATAACCCTGACAGTCCTGGAACTCACTCTGTAAACCAAGATGATCTTGAACTCACAGAGATCCATCAGCCTCTGCCTCCCAAGTGCTGGGATTAAAGGCATGCACCACCACTTAGTTCCAGTTACTCTTTTCTTATTACTGTGATAAATTACTTGGGTTTATTTTGGCTTAAGGTTCCAAAGGGATGAGGGTCCCTATCAGTGAGGAAACATGAACAGAAATAAATGGCAGGATCAGGAAGCTGGGAGCTCACATCTGAAACTCAAGCAGGAAGTGGAGAGAGCAAACGGAAGTAAGGTCAATCTTTGAAGACTTAAAAGTTTGCCCATAGTGAGGTGACATACTCCCTCCAGAAGGGCTCAACTACCTCCCCAAACAGTGCCACCAATTGGGGAACAAGTGTTTAAATATCTGAGCCTACAGCGGACATTTCTTATTCAAATCACTTCACAGGGGAAACTGTAATTGGTTTGTGGGGTGGCCTGTAGTATGAGTGGCTTCTCAGCTGAGGAGATCACTTGACCTGTTCATTCTGGTGAGTTTTTCAAACAAGGTCCTTGTTTGAGGTTACTGACAGGATCGAAGACAGAGGGAACAGCAGTATTGGAGGAAGGGCCCAGCAGTTAATAATTGCACTCCAAGAGGAGCACCACGGTTCAGAATTCGTGCTTTTTTATACGTAGAGATCACTCCCACTTTCTGATGTAGGGGTGAGTGGAGTAGGGAGATGTGATAACAGTGCACGCTCCTTCTTCCTGCTGCCCCTGTGGGCAGAGATGCGGCTTCCTCGGCTCAGCCCACAAAACAGATTCAAGCAAATGTGGGTCCATGAAAAATCTGTGGGACAGATCCTAAGAGGTAGATGATGGGTGACAGAAGACGATGCCACGTCATAGGTGGATAGGTAAAGAATCATTAAGTGATAGGTAAATGATGGGTAGAGATATGACTTTAAGACACTGTTTTAGTCAATGCTCACTAGAGGAACAGCCCAACAGTGGCTGGCTGTCTACCAGTGAAAGGTCCGAGTCTCCCACAGGGGCTTGCTCTGTCCACGAGGCTGGATCTCAGCTGGTCTTCAGGATACTCCAGAAGCCCCAAGAATTCGGATCTAATGCCAGCAAAGGAAATGGCCTCATCAGGTGACGCAAGAACACACAGGCAGAGTGAAACCTTCCTTCCTCCATGTCCTTCAGAAAGGCCACTACCAGGATGTGCGGCCCAGATTAAAGGTGGCTCTTCTCAAGATCCAAATTAAAAGCAGCTCTTCCCACTTCTAGCGTTTTAATTAAGAGGAGAAAACCCTCCCAGGTGCACCCATCGGCGTGGGTTTTAGTTAATTCCAGGTGTAGTCAAGTGTACAACCAAGAACACCATCACAGGTCTACCTCTTTCTTGCCAGTTTGACCCACAATCAGATCTTATATCATGCCTAATTTCCAAGTGAAAATAACCCAGTCGTAAGTATGCCTAACATATATAACTATCCCTCGTACAACCACAAACACCTGAGTTTTAGAACAGGTAGAAATTTCTCTTGAGGGCTATTCTTTTGGTAGCTCAAAACTTAAATATGTTAACACTAGTGTTTCTCTCAATTGATGTTACGTTACATGATAAAGAAATTGAGGGGGACCTAGAACATGCCCCTGTGGTTAAGAGCACCAGCTGCTCTGCCAGAGGTACTGAGTCCAATTCCCAGCACCCCCATGGTGGCTCGCAATCATTTATAATGGGATCTGATGCCCTCTACAAACTTTCAACTGTGTGTGTAGACAGAGCATTCATATAAATAAATTTAAAAATAGAAAAAAGAAAAAAATTGAGGAAAGAAACACAGATATGTGAACAAATATATTCTTAACAAAATATGACAAACATTCATGTTAATTATAATCCTCATTTCTGAAACTGGACACCTGGGCTTTAGCTGGTATTTATAACTACCTTCCTCTACTAAGCATTCTGTGTTTCTTCCACCCTTGGCAAGCACCTCAGTGGGTCTTGGCTCTTTTCCTGGAGGAGTGGCATATACTTTCATTCCTGAAGGGTCTGGGCACTTTGTCATCTTGCCTGGATTGGGTAGTTGTTTCCCATTGACTTTAATCAGAGGACATAATAGTACTTAGACCCCCTAAAGAATTCACTGCAGTCCAGACAATCTTTCTTACTTCCATTGTGAAGGAGTAATGCATTTTCTCCCCTTGTAATCTGGAAGGATCACCCCATTCCAACACTGTTGTTACTCCTTCCCTAGCTCGTTGGCTTAAAGGCATCAAAAGTCCAAAGTGGCCAGGGTAAGTCTCAACTTCCAGTTCAGTGAAATGTTTGTTGTGTCTCATGGCAGACACACACCCCACTTCTGGTGTCAAATTTTTGTCTTAGTTAGGGTTACTATTGCTATGATGAAATACCATTACCAAAAGCAAGTTGGGGATGAAAGGATTTGTTTGGTTTAAACTTCCACACCATAGTCCACGACCATTGCAGGAAGTCAGGGTAGGAACCCAAACAGGGAAGGAACCTAGAGGGAGGAGCTGATGCAGAGGCCATGGAGACATTCTGCTTATTAACGTATCATCGAGGTTTGTTCAGTCTTCTTTCTTACTGAATTCAGGACTACCAGCCTAGGGATGGTACCACCCACAATAGGCTGGCCTCCCTTTGTCCCCTATCAATCACTAATTAAGAAAATAGTCTACAGGTTGCCTACAGCCTGATCTCACGCAGGCATTTTTAAAATCACTAGGGTCTCTCAGGTGAGTATAGCTTGTGTCAAGTTGACATAAAACTGGCCAATATATCTGTGACATTCAAGTCACAGATTCTCCTTAACTTCAGAGAGTATTTCCAGGTCTACGTGGTCATTCAGTCTTGGCTTCTGTGCAAAGCATACTTCTTACATCGGTGTTTCTCCACCTGTGGGTCTGGACCCGTTTGGGGGTTTAAACAACCCTTTCACAGGACCGTATATCAGATATTCTGCATATCAGGTAATTACATTATGCTTTTTAACAGTAGCAAAATTAGTTTTGAAGTAGCAACAAAATAATTCTGTGGTTGTGGGTCCCCACACCATGAGGAACTGTATTAAAGTGTTGCAGCTTGAGGAAGGTTGAGAACCACTGTGTTAAATGAAGTCTTTGGGATTTGCTAAGAGTCAAGAGTTACGAGTGGATTGGAACAGGCATTTGAACTTTGATGAGTGGCCTTAGCAAGTTTGTGCTTCAGTGGCTTCTCCCTCAGCCCATTTCTATATTCCTTATGCATACTATATACATATACACACACACTTCCAATGTCTTTCCTCTTCTTTCTTGGCTTCTCTTCCTTAAAACATGACCAGCCAAAGCGCCTGTGTTTATACAAGTCAATTTCTTCCCCAACCTTAGCTCCATTTTGAAAACCCTAAGAAAAGGCTGTGATTGGCCAATACTGGATCTGCTGCTCCAACTCAAACCAGTCCCGTGCTCCATTTACTATGAGCACAGTGTCCACCAGACTATGCACATGGAAGAGGGAGGTGGTGGAAAAGATACAGTTCCCAGGTTTCTTCTGAATCCAGAAGAAAGTGGCCAATGTTCAAACCCCAGGGCCATTTTGAGACGTGATGGAGCTGTTTGTTTCCAGCACCTTCTACTCAGTGTCGTTCCGGGGAACTATTTCAGATCTGTCCCTGGTGACCCACACCTATCTTTCTCCAAGCAGGAAGAATCTGTGAAACTGGGTGAACTGGGAATAGTGCTACTGTAGTGGTTGACTGTGAGACCCTAACTGACACGGTATGTTTATGTAGCTCTGATCTGACAAATAGCCACAGAGATGTGTTTATGGTTTGGCTCCGGACAATGGTGCTATTTTGAAAGGATGTGCAAACTCTGGAATGTGAGGTCTCAGTGGAGGTCATAGGTCACTGAGAGCTGGTGGTCTTTGAGGGTCTAATATCTCAGCCACTTCTTGTCACTTTCTCAGCTATCCGAACCTGCATGACATATTCAGTTCTTCTCCACTACACACCCTGCCACCCCTCATGATGACCTGGTTTTGAGACCATGGGGAAAATGCCATGAGTGGATCCTCTGAAACCATGAGTCCAAAACCAACCCTTTCTTCCCTAAGCTGTAACTGGGTCACAGCAACAAAATGTAATAAATACATTTTGTCATCAGAGAACGCTTCTTGACTCATGGTAAACAGAGTTCCAAGATGACTACTGGGGGTTTCTCTGAAGCCAAATGGGTGCCTCCATGATGGCCAACCATTTGAAATGCCAAGTGTGTTTGACAACAGTTACTGAGACCAAAAATAAGAGTGTGACCATATTCGACATCGCCTTGGCATTGAGGGAAGGCAGCTGTGTTCAGGAAAGGGAGGGGAAGGGGGACAGAGAATCCTAGCTGTTGACTCAAACTTGTAGAGATGTTTTCTCTACCCCCCAGCCAACATTCACTTACTTCCTGTTTCGGGAACTCAGTTTTGAACCTGCCATGCTATGAGCAAGGAAGGCTGGGAAATACACTTTCAGGGGTGGGGTGGGTGTCCTTTTGGTTTTGGTTGTTTTCATGGGGAAAAAAGAGCTGACCATGGGCCTCAGAGTTGGCGAGTGACAGGTCTGTCTTCCACCTCTGCCTTGATGCCCCGCAGTTCCCATTGAGGCAATGCAATAATCCTCTCTCTGGTACAAAACTGCATGTTTCGATGTGGATCACTTATTATCGAGCACCTGATTCATGGCAGCACTGGACAAGATAGAAAGATAACCTTGTTTTTTCTGAGCATCAAATTGGTGGATGAGTAGACAAAAAAAGAGGCTGGCTTGGGGTCAAAGCCACCAAAGCAAATACTGCCAGGCATGGGAAGTGGACCAGAGGCTTTTGAAACTTAGCTAAGGGGGAACCCAGGCACCAGGACCAGGAGCAGAGACCAGGGAGATGGCACCCAAGAGCAAAGCCTGAAAGTACAAAGGTCAAGGGATAGAAATGGTCTCAGTGTATCTGACCTTTAAGTCAGGGTACAGGGGAGGGCAGGAAGGCGGAGTGGAGATCCAGGTGAGCAGCCTCAGGCTTGCTCTCCGGCCTTCCATACCAGTGGGATGTCTGCTGAACAAGCTACAGGTTTAAGCTTATTTGCCTAATGGGTTGGCAGGTTTGCAGTCTGTTGTCTAATTGGTGTTAGGTCTCAGAAACCTGGGGCAAATGGCTTGCTGGGGTGCCTATTAACATATCAAAGGGTTGCTAGCCCGTTCTCCCGGTGCCCATCAGTACCTGTAGCTCCTCCCACCTCTTCCCCATTATTCAGTACCCATGCCTGCTTCCAGAAGTTCTCACCCCACTTCTTCCCCTCAATCTCTCACCTCCTCCCCTCAACCTCTCATCCCCTCCCCTCAACCTCTCATCCCCTCCCCTCAATCTCTCTCCCCCACCAGAGGCTGGGGTTCCCCTTCCCCTGACCCCCAGCCTTACCCCTATATAACTCAGCCATTTTGGTTATGCCAGACTCTGGGCCACCTCTCAGGTCTGCCTCTCCCCTCCTGCTCCTTTCCCCTCTCTTCTCATGGTCCGGGTTTAGTCTGCCAGCCATATTCAGCCTGGACCCTTCTCCCTGCCTGCTTTCTCCCTTATGTGTACGATAAAAATCTCCATATTTTAGTAGTAGTTCCGTCCTCCTTCCATTTCACTTTTTCATTCAGTTGGGATCTAATGCCCACCTTAGTCACACCTTGATCCTCCCCAGTGGTACACACACATCACACATGTCAGACAGGTCACACACATCAAACACACACATATACATCTTACTTCCGTCAAACGGGTCGTGCGAGCAGCCCACACGTCATACATTGCATTTGCAAATACTTTTATTCTCCCTTAAAACCCCCAGCACTGCTACCTGCCGGCTGGCTGTGCTGCTGCACATCTTAAAAGCCAACGTGAGCAGAGATCTCACTGGCTCCTTAGAAATGTATTGAATGTGAAGGCATCTTCAAAGCATGCTTGAGGTGCGCCTTGAACAAAGGAATTGTTGCCAGTGGGTTTAAAGATGGGGCCGGGAGCCAGATGCAGATGGAATTACTTAGAGGCAGTTAGGGAAGGAATTCAAAGTGCAAGCTGAAACACAAACCTGGATTAAACCTCCTGACTCTGAGGAAACTCGCACTGTGAAGTTTGCCTCCTCCCCCCGCCCCCCATCTCTTCCAATCCAAACCCCAAACTTAAGTCTCAGATGAACAGGGGAAAGTGTAATTAACTGAACGGAGTGGCAGAAAGAGAATTGTGGGAGATGGGAGGCAGTTAAGTATGATTCATGGGATGGAGAGCTGAAGCCCATGCTAGGTGCTGGGAGAGGGGCTGTCTGAGAGACTGTGCTGGGGGCAGTTGGAAATATGGCTAGAGTATGTGCCAGAATCTCAGCGGATTCTATAATTAAAGGAGTAAATATTTTATGAAGACAATGTAAGTAAGACCTTACCAGCACCACACTCTGTGCCAGAAGTTATTACAGAAACCAAGCGCTCGGTTGCTGTCTCCAGGAACCTGAAAGGCTGGCCCAGATTCTCCCCTGACCAGTGGAACATTGCTGATGAAGGAATTAGAAAGCAAGGAGCCGCCAGGTCCTTGAGCATGGGATAGACAGAACCAGGATGAGGTCTTTCTGAAGCAAAAGCCACCCTTAGACCTTTACCTCAAAGTTTCTCTGGTATTTCCACAGCATAAACAGAAGCACCCACCATGCAAAGCTTAACCTATCATTGACCTCCTCAAAGAAGACACAGACAATATCTTGAAATCTTTGGGGAGGTCAAGATTTATTGGAACTCATGAAAAGAGCCACAGAACCAACTGTAAAAACAGGTTCAATAGCTCAAGTCAACAAAAGATTCGATGGAAGGATGATTTGGGGTACATCTGTTCATAGAATGGAACACTATTCAGCAGTGAAAAAGAAGGAGATCCTGTCATTTGGGACAATACGAATGGACCCAAATGATATTAAGTAGGCCAGACACAGAAAGACAAGTACCACAAGTGCTTTCACAGAAGCACTGTGGCTTCCCAGAGGACGGGAGGTGAGGCTGACAATGACGATGACCAACCATAGAGAAAATGACATCTCTTGCCGTTGCTCCTGAGAACAATATACTGTATCGGACAGAAACTTGCTGACGACAGTCCTCCTAGCTACAACTATGTGCCCTTTAACTAGCGTCCTGCCCTCGTCCTTTAAAAATCTGTGTATCAACAATTCAAAAAGGAACAAGCAAAACCCAACTCCAAAAGTGGTCCCAACAGCTTGAACTGGTCATTCACAGAAGCCACGGGAGTCACAGGAAGGTTATGGAAGGCACAGTTATCCACCAGCGAATCATAACCTCAAACCAAATTCACAGTGGGATTCCACAAAAACCCATCAACGGCTGTGCCTGCTTCTAAAACCCCAGCCCAAGGGGCTTCGTAGGGCCCCTTAGCTTCCTCTGCCCTTCCCTCCATCCTAGGGCAGCCACCCCACCTGTCTCCTGTCCCCTCTGCCTCTGTCTCCATTCTGGCAACACTGCATTCACAGCCGGCCAAGCCTTCAGTTTCCCAATCTTTTGGGAGTCCCCAAGCCAACGGAACAGGAACCTTCCCTTAACCACCTTGGACCCGAATTCTGCCTCTTCTCACAAACCAGCTGAGCCTTAATTTCCTCTGTGGATTCCCAGACCCAGATGACTTTGACTCGGTCTACCCTGGGTGGGTTCCTTCAGTAAGAAGTGTCCAGTGTGCTCCTGCAGGGCCCATCTCCTGTTTCTTTTCTTCACTCCAACCACACAAAGACTTGGCTACCCTACTTCCTTCCACTGGGGCTTTGCACCAGCCTGCGGCACTCTTCCCGTCCTCATTGAGGTAACTGCTATTCAGCGTCCCCATCTTGTCTCTGTTGTCACTGAGATTGTCCTCACTTTCACAACTCAGACGCCCCGGTTCCCCTATTCTCAGATCACCACGGTTCCCAGCATTGCTGTGCGTTTCACAGCTGTAATTTAACACTTGCCCCACATGAGAGGTCCTCCCAACGCCTCTGCTAGACAGGGAAGTCATGTTTTCCTGTTCAAAACCCTTCACAGCAGCACCCAGCGAAGAGTGCAAAGATCCTCTGGAGGAGAGACAGGAGATGAGGAGGCAAGCTCAGACCTCCACCACCCGGCCCTCATTCCCAGCGCTGCCCTTCCTAGCTGTGAGACCTCCGTCAAGTTCCCTGACATCTACCCCAATGCAAGGCAGGGCTTGAGAGGACGTATGGAGAGTGAAGCCTACGGACTAAGTTCTCAAGGCTTAGTTGTGGCCTCGGATTCCCTCACAGGAATAACATTATGCAGAATGAAAGACATCCATGGCTGGCAGGTGTCAGGAAGAATTGTTGGCAGAGTGTCCGCTGTGCCAGTGTGTGTGTGCCATCTTCATTTGCCAAGGAACTCAAGGCCTCATAAACATGAGAGTGATTAGCTTAGGGAGGGGCAAGACCCACAGTCGTGGTTCTCTTCAAGGAATGAGGCTGTGGGTTCCATCAGTGGTTCCTGTGTGTGAGGAGCACGCACGGGAGGCAAGGCAAGGAACCCATGTCACAAAGAGGAAGAAGAAATAGGGCTGCTGAGTTCGAGGCGGTCGCCCATGCATTCCCGCATAGCTCAAGCCATCTCGGCGGAAGGACCAGCATCTACCTCTCCCAGAGCGCGGCAGCCATTTCTTTTCCGGCCCGTGGTCACTTCCGGCTGTAGACGTGCCGTGCAGTGAACCAGGGCTTCCCGAGTCCACACATGGATGTTGCTCAGATTTCTGTCTTCTCTCTTCCACCTCCTGTAACCAGCATCAAATCCCAAAGCTCAAATAGAGGGAGCATTTCATGCCATTGGAAGCTGCACAAGGTCTTCTGGGCCTGACCTTGAACAAGCCAATTTGGGGAGGTTCCTCTCTACACTAGGTCCAGCCCAAGGCATGAGATACTGAAGGAGCTGGGGGCAACTATTCAGGCGATGATGGATATACACCAAGGTACTGCGCCCAGTGCTAGCTTTTTTGTTTTCCCCATAAGAAAACTTACAATGGAAGTAAAAGGTTGGGAAGTGGAGACCTGAACCAAATGAGGGAGAAAAGTGGTCAAAGAGAAGGCAAAACTTCTCACAGCCTGTGGAGGGGCTGGTCATGAGGAGCTGCAGTCAGGAGAGCCGAGTTTCCAAGTCCGGGGAACACAAGCCTGGACTCGCAGCTTCCTCAGCAGCGCATGGTTTTGAGACGTGAACAATGCGTGCCTTTGTCCTGGTAGGGAATGCCTCTGTCAGAAGACTGGGCTCTGAGCTGAAGGCTGGTGACTCATACCCCAGCGCTGTCTGTCCAAAGCTCCGTGGGACACTGATTCAGTGATTCAGAGTGGATGGCAACCTCTCCATTCTCTTATTCTCCACTGCCTCTTTTCTTTAACAGAGGAAATTGAAGATCATAACCATCCTCATGTCCACAAATACATGGCAAGAAGTCCTTGTAGGTTGAATGCGAAGTATCAGGTGTCCCCCATAGACTCGTGTGGTTGAATGTGAAGTATCAGAGTAACCCCCATCGACTCGTGTGTTTGAATGCTTGGTCCCTAGCTGATGCTCTGTGTAGGGAGGCTTTGGAACTCTTAGGAGATGGGGCCTGTGGTTGCTTAGGTCACCAGAGGCAGGAATTTTCAGGTTATTAGACACTTCTGGTTCTGGCCACTCTCTACTTCCCGGAGCAGCCCAAATGGACTCCGACTGGCTCTCCCACCATGATGGACCCGTTGAAGCCAAGATCCAACCTAAGTCCTTCGTGGCTTGTCTCTTTGAGGTGCACAATCGAAACAGTTACAACTGTTCCAAGAGTATCCAGGGCTTACTGCACAGCGCTAAGTACTCTGCAAGCAAGGCTGGGTGGCCCCCAGCCTCTGACCCCACAGGCTTTCCAATTGCAAACAATGGCTATCCTAGTCTCCTTATTCTGTTCTGCTCCATCAGGCATCTGCTAGAGGAGAAAGTCAAGCAATCCAGAAAATTCTCAGCCAGCTGGAAACAGGTAACTGAGAATAGTCCACAAGGCATAAAAGGGTGTGCCGTAGATCCGATGTATGCTGTAGACCTGGAATGTGGGTCGTAGATCCAGGGTTGTGCCACAGATCTGGGGACGCCGCGGATCTGAGGTATACCAATTGCAGTTACATTAGACAGGCTTGTCTTGCAATTATGCTTATGTCCCTGTAAATAAAGATGGAGGGAGACAGCAATCCACGCCCGCCAGTTTGGAGCACCATCGCGGTGCTCCTTCCTGCAGTCTGTCGCTCTAGTGAAGTCAGCATCGATCTCTGAGAGACCAGTCAGCGCCTGCTGCATGCAGATTGGCAATTTGACAGTGTGCAAGCAACAAGAGTTGAATTCAAAAAGGCTTTGAGCTCTGCCGCATGCTAATCCAGAGAACTCTTAAATCTGGTTGATTCTCTGGCATTGGAGGAACACAGATCCGTTCATGAACTATGCTGATCCTGGAAACCTCTCCCACCCTACCCTGCCCTGGCTCTGGCACCCTTTCTTTTTCTATTCTACAGCTCCAATAGCCTTAGCTTTTTCTCCAAGGCCTGGCCTTCAGTGCTCTCCCACAGTTCTCAAGCGTTAACTGCCTCTTGTCAACTAACTGCTCTGGTCACAAACCCCCACTCCGGCCCCGCCCCTATAGCCCCTGTTTTGGCCTGACCAATCAGATAATCGCATTCCTCTAGCCACACGGTTGGTTCAGAGGTGAACATGTGATTCAATTTGAACCAATGAAAGACATGCATAGGCTCTGTAGGTCTTGGAGCTAAGGTGACAGTGTGAGGCATCGACAGATGAGCATCTGCGTGGAAAAAGCATGCCTGAGAAGAATTTCAGCCCCCAAAGAGCAAAATCAAAGAATGTTGAAAATCTGAGTCCAGAAGATAACAGATATCAGACAAGCCACCAGATCAAGCCATACCTGAAGGCTTTTCATTTTCCTTTGTTTTTCTTCCGCCTGTGATAAGAATCAATCTATAACCCCAGTTTTCTGGAGGCTGAAGCAGAAAGACTGCAGTTTCAAAGCTAGCCTGTAGGGGTTGGGGATTTAGCTCAGTGGTAGAGCGCTTACCTAGGAAGCGCAAGGCCCTGGGTTCGATCCCCAGCTCTGAAAAAAAAAAAAAAAAATCAAAGCTAGCCTGTGAAAGCAAAGAAGGAAGAGGAGGAGAAAAAAAAAAAAGGAAAGAAAGAAGTTACTTGTTTCCTGTCTCTTGTAATTGGTAAACTTTTCACGTTTCCTAATTTACAGTTCAGAAACCTGCTATTTCTTCCCCGTGTCTTTAACAAAATCCCCGATAAAAGAAATTTCCAGGGAAAACGTCTTTCTTGACTCACGGGTGGGAGGTGGTGAGGATACAGTCCATCATGGTGGGACAGAAGGAGAGGAAGCTTGGAGCAGCTGATCATGCTCTGTCCATCGTCAGGAAGCAGAGAGGAATGCTCCCTTTCAACAGGATCTCTCTCTCTCTCTCTCTCTCTCTCTCTCTCTCTCTCTCTCTCTCTCTCTCTCTCTCTCTCATTGTTTTTTATTTGTCCCTGACTCTTGACATTCAGGGTGAGTCTTCCCCTCAGTTAACCGTCCCTAGAAACTTCTACACAGACATTCAGAGTTATGTCTCCTAGGTAGTCCCAGATTCTATCAAGTTGACATTAATTTGAACCATCATGCTTGAATTTTGATTCTACTCCGGTTATGTCTCGCTTCCAGAACTTTCTACAGGAAAAGACTTGCTTTTCCCAATGCCTTGTTGGAATTCTACAGAGCCTCCCCACTGGCTCTGGCCATTAGTATTGGTTTTTGCAAGGATACAGATGGGGACCAGAGGGGGAAAAAACAACATTGATGCATCACATGTCACCAAAACTTACTCAGCCACAGAACAGCTGATACACTCCTGCCACATCTACTTCTGTGTGTGGGACTCCGGTTACAGTCATAATCATAGCAAACAAACCACTTTTCTATCGGCTTTGTGCATGACCTCCTGTCTCAACTCTGAGCTCTCGGGTTCCTGTTTCCTGCACATGCCATCCCACCAGCACGCTGGGTTCAAAAACACCAGGCAAAGATCTTGAAGGGTTGCATCTCCGCTGTTCTAACAGATGTAATACGTGTCAGGTCCCCTTCCGTAGCTCCGTGTCTGCAGCCTGAAAGGACAGGTTAAGCCACATTGCGCTGTGAGGGAGGATGTGTTTGTCTGCTAAATGGCTTTCACTGAAACAATCATAACTATTCATTTAGTTCTCAACCCTGGCAGGGAGGATCAGGGGACTTGCTGGGGCTTCGATTCAATCTACCTCAGGTTACCGTCAGTGTAGGTAAGCATGCAGTCTGGAAATGTCTAGCAGGACCCTGGTATTTAGTGTCTAAGAGACACTGGGCTGTCAGGTAAAGCAGAGCCAGGCCAAAATGAACCAGAAGCCCAGAGTGGTCCATCTGTCTCATGGTCATGGATTCAAGGCTCACCTGCAATGTTCCCATCCCAGATGTACCAGGTGTCACCTGCCACAGGATAAAGTAACTTCCACAGGTGCAGAGAATACAGTTCACTGTCCCTCTCCCCAGGTCTGCAGAGTACCTGCCATGTCCTAGATGCCTTAACATTCTTCATGAGGGAGAGTCACTCTGGGAACAGGCACACCTCTAGAGAAACTCCAAGCATGCCCCTGGTTCAGGTGGAGATCTCCAAGCTGTAATGTTGCTCGCACCAGCGTGTAACAACCTGTGTTCCTTAGTAACACAGTCATGGTGGTTAGAGTGGACATGGCCTCCAAAGACCCACAGGGAGTAGAAGTATTAGGAGGTGTGGCCTTGTTGGAGGGAATGTGTCACTGGGGTGGGCTTTGAAGTTTCAGAAGCTCAAGACACGCTCAGTGTCCAGCTCTCTGTCTGCTGCCTGCTGATCCATATGTAGAACTCTCAGCTACCTATCCAGGAACATGCCACCATGCTTCCCTCCGTGATGATGATGGTCTAAATCTCTAAACTGTAAGCTAGCCCCAGTTAAATGTTTTTCTTTATCAGAGTTGTCCTGGTTATGGTGCCGCTTCGTAGCAATAAAACCCTAACTGAGACACAATGAAATGGACTGCCCTTACCCTGAAGATCGGGGTCTCTAATCTGGTGACTTCTAGAGGGCTAGCTCCTTTTAGCTCTTTTGTGTGTGAATTTAACTTGTACTGCACCTGAAATAGAATGAATCACAGGACTAGGGAGGTGGTGCAGTGAGTCAGATAACCTGATAGCCTGAGTTTAAAGAAGCCACATAAAAATCCAGATGCTATGCTACACATTTGTAATCCTAGCACTTCTACAGCAAGGTGGAAGGAAAAGGTAGAATTGGCTGAAAGCCCTCAGGCCAGCTAGCCTGGAGTACCCTGCACAGCAGAAAGCAAAGAGGTGAGAAGCCACTCCTGAGAGTTGTCCTCTGACTCCCTACGTATGTCATGGTGTGACTGCTCACACATGCACACACGCAAGTAAAGACAGAAAAAGGCAGGCATGTGGGGAAAGGACTCCCTTGTAGGGAGAAGAGAGCTCTCTGTGAGTTAGAAGTCAGCCAGATCTACAGAATGAGTACCAGGGCTGCCAGGGCTACACAGAGAAACCCTGTCTCAAAAACAAAAAACAAAACAAAACAAAACAAAAAACAACAACAAAAAGCAAAAAACAAAAAAACCCCCAAAAAAACAATAAAACAAAAACCAAAAGACAAAAAACAAAACCAAAAACCAACAACAAAAGGCAGTAATAGAAGAAAGCCCTTCCTGAAGGGCTACAGTTGACCAGAGTTGAGGAGTTTTTGGTCCCAGGGGATAAAGCTATGATGTCTGGTTTTCTCAGCCTCAGCCTGGCCTCCCTGTGGTTGAAGACTTAAGAGATGTTGGAGTATGGGAGGGGGTGACATGTTAAGGTGTTCCTTAAATTCTGTCCGGGGCTCTGAGACAATCAGACACATGTATCCTTAGAGACACTGAACATTACTGAAAAAGGCTAATATTTCTTGTAGGCTAATGAAGAGAAGGTGTGTGATATTGGGCATGGTGACATGGTGACATTAACTTTTCTAGTCACTATCAATGATCTGAAAACTGTATAGGGGAATCTAGAGGTACCAAACTCAAAAGCGGATTCCCCTTTGAAGAACCCTGAGGTTACAGTGAGAGAACACCCCCCCTCCAAACCTCAGCAGTTTCTTTACACAGCAGAGCTGATCTGTTTCAGAGACTGATACCTCTTAAGACTTTGACTCGGACCTTCCGCACTGAACAATGTGGAGATGCAGTGAAGCTTGAGAATGAAATGGGCCCAGTTCCATAGGAGACTTTATGGAGCAAAGAAAGCCAAGACAGCCAAGGAACTGCAGGGCAGGGACACAAGCAGCATTTGGATCCTGGTGCTGCTCCTGGCCTGTGTGTGGAAGCATTGTGGCCATGTGGTTAGAGAGCTCATCCCTGGAACTAGATGGTCTGTGTTCGAATCCCATCTTGCTGTGCTACCTTGGGCAGTTTATTGAGCTTGTATTAGTCAGTGTTCTCCAGAATAACTCTGAACTTAAAGAATGAATCCCCCCTCTCTCTTTCTCTCTCTCCATATATATATATATATATATATATATATATATATATATATATATATATATGATTAGAATGACTTATAGGATGTGGTCCAGCTAATCCAACAATGGATAGTTGTAAAAGTCCAAGAACCCAGTAGCTGTTCACTCCAACCAGGGCTGGATGTCTTAGGCAGTCTTCAGTATACACTGGAATCCCAAAGAAGTACTCTAACTCCAGGAAAGGAGTGGATTTGTTAAGAAGGGAAGAGCAAACAGACAAAAAACTTCCTCCTTCTGTGTCCTTATATAGGTAGGCACTCAGCCAGTGTGGCCAGACTCTTTCTAGATTGAAGATCTGGATTAAAGGTGTGTCTTCCCACCTTAAGATCCACATCAGAGGTGTATATCATCCTAACTCAAAGATGCAGATATAAACGGATCCTACTTCACATAAGAAAAAAAAAGTCCGGGGCTGGAGAGATGGCTCAGTGGTTAAGAGCACTGACTGCTCTTCCAGAGGTCCTGAGTTCAATTCCCAGCAACCACATGGTGGCTCACAACCATCTGTAATGGATCTGATGCCCTCTTCTGGTGTGTCTGAAGAGCTACAGTGTACTTATATAAATAAAATAAATAATTATAAAAAAAAAAAGAAAAAGAAAAAAAAAGTCCCTCACAGTTTTGCTCTCCATTTCCGGATTTTAGCTTCTGAAGTATAGCCAAGTCGTTGACAACCGAGAATAGCCATCACAGTTGGAAATGGTTTCTAGGTTGTTTGGGAACCGAGGAGTGAAGAGCACACCAAGTGTTCACCAGCATTGCTGGATTGTGGAGAAGGAGAACAAGCCAGCGTACAGCAGAGAATGAAACATCCCTCACACTGGGCTCAGAGCCGAGGGCCTTGTGCCACCGCCTGGCTCTAAGCTTTGGGGAGACCTGCAGGAGATGACCTAGTGCCAACTAGATTAACTAGGATAGAGTAAGAGCCTAGGTCTTCTTCCCTTAAGGGAACACCACTACGCCTAACCCACTCACCAAGCATGGTTTTCAACATTGAACCTCATGTGTGGTCAGTCTCAGCACTGACAACCTCATGGCGTTCCTGACAGGTTTGCAGACATTTACCACCACGTTGCAGCTGCCTGCCGTGCTCTGTATAATAGCACACGGTGCAGGGTTGTAGTCTTGTGAACCCCAGGGTAAGCCATGCAGTCTGGTGTGAAGCAGGCTTGACCATCGATGTTATGATGCTTACGAGACCTAGAAAATTGTCTGATGGCCCAGTCTTTGGAGCTAGTCCTTGGCACTAAGAAACATGACTTTATTTTCTGTCATTTCCCTTTAAAGGCTCCAATCCCAACCAGGTGTGAGGGAAGTAGAAGGTAGTCTGGGTATACAGTGAGCTCAGAGCTAGCCTGGGCAACTTCTTAGCCTGTGTCAAAACAAAGCTACAATGAAGATCTGACGATACAGGTCTGTAATCTTGTAAAAAGTATCTTTCTTTACATTTAATTGACTTGTGGGTGCGAGTGTCCATGCCACAGCTTTGGTACGGCCTTCAGAGGATGCCTCCCAGGCATTCTCTGCTTTCACCGTGGGCCCCAGGGATTGTACTCAGGTTATCAGGCTTGGTATCAGATACCATTACCTCCTGAGTCATCTTCAAAGCCCTGGGTTAAATTGCAAAACCACTCAGACACGAATATGCACATACACAAACACACATATAATGCATATACACATGCACACATATATATGCAGACATACATACACACAAACATGCACACATATACAGGGATACACTCAAAAATACACACAAATACACATACATATACAGACATATATACATACACATATACACACATACAAACATATACATATACACACAAATACATGCATATACACATATATGAAGATATACATACACATATATGAATATATACATGCATATGCACATATATACATATGCACCCATATACACAAACACATACATACACACATATACACATATAGGCATATATATGCAGACATACATACACACATACATGCACACATACATGTATACACACAAACATACACACAAATACACATACATATACAGACATATATACATACACACACACATACAAACATATACATACTACATGCATATACACATATATGAAGATATACATGCATATGCACATACACCCACATACACAAACACATACATACACACATATGCGGACATACATACATATACACAAACACATACATATACACATAATACAGATATACAGACACACATAAGTAGACACACATACATAACTAAATTGGGGGGTTACTTCAGTCATACCTCCGTCTCCTTCCCTTCCCAATCACTGCCTCCGTGTCAGGCCCTCTTCCCTGCTACTTGTCCAGACATCCTTGTCTCTGGGGCCATTTCTCTGGGAACCCAAACTAAAAATAATTCTCTTAGCTGTTCTCTGGCCAAACACAGCAAAAGCAGACTGATTTAGTTCCCAGGAGCCTCTGAGGTACCCAAAGAATGCTCCAGGACCACTTGAGACCTCTAGTTAGTTATTTTTGAGCTAGCGTTTTATCGTATAACCCAACTGGCTTCAGCTTACAGTCCTCCTGCCTCAGTCTCGCAAGAGCAGGATTGTTGGTGGGTACAGACCTGGGTTTCAGATATTCCCTCTCTGGAGGGATTTCGGAGACCTTGGGTGGGGGCGGGAGAAGTGGTTTCCAGGGCCCTCATTTGCATTTAAATTTGTGGCTGAAATTAAGGCTTTTTAGAAACTTTTAATTTCTATTTAATTATAAGAACTCCACTGCAGGGTATCTATCCGATTTAAAAGAATAATTAAAATTAAGTGCAGCTACAGTGATTCGCCGTGGCGGACGGCTGTCCTCGGGATTCGGCAACAGCACAGGACTGGAGAGGCTGGAGGGGTTCTGTATGCAAATTCACACCGCACCGCAATAGGATTTGGTGCTAGAGAAATCCCGACGATGGAAATCATATCTCAAGTTTGAACATCAGAGCCGAGGAACTGTTACTTGTTACCACCACTTCTCTTAATATCCTCAATTAAATGATTAAAAAATAGAACAATAGATAAGCCAGATCAATTAATCTTCTAAGATGATCAAAGGGACTCGTAGGGTATTGTGAACGCTCTAACGTGATCACGGTTTTATCAGGCAGGAGAAATAACTCAAAGAGGCTCCAACAGCATTCATCTACGCTCAGAGGGTTTTTATTTGCAATTAATCAGATTGACTTTTTGTTAATAGGGAGAGCTGTCGATGTTGCCCATTAATTTTAGAAAAGGATATAATTCAGACATTAAAATGGATGCTGTTCCTGGCTGGTTGTGTGTCAGTGTTAATAGGCGATAATACCATCAGACTGTCTTGATCCTGTAACCTGTTGGAAGGCGGCTTCAGGCGGGGCCGGGGACTATCCAGTGGCAGTGACAGTCTCTCTGAGCTCTCATGGCCATGGAGACAACCCAGCTTGGTTCTGTGTCTGGGGTCCAGGCTGGGGTCCATGAGGAAGGGACCAGGTCAGGCAGCAGCTTGGACAAAGCAAGGAGGAGTGTGACATTAGAAATTTGAAAGTGGGGACTGGAGAGATGGCTCAGCGGTTAAGGGCACTGACTGCTCTTCCAGAGGTCCTGAGTTCAATTCCCAGCAACCACATGGTGGCTCACAATCATCTGTAATGGGATCTGATGCCCTCTTGGCGTGTCTGAAGACAGTTACAGTGTACTCATATAAATAAAATAAATTAAAAAAAAAAGAAATTTGAAAGTGGCAAAGAAAAGGGAAAGGTTGTTCTGAGAGACTCTAGTCAGTCAGAGTGAGCATCGGGGTTAAGAAGGATTTGATTACCCCAAAAGGAATTAAGATAGCTTTTTTGAAAAGAAAACAGAAACAGGTTTTGTGTTTTTAAAAATGAAGTAAAGAACTGAAAGTCTGTTTCCTAAGGCTGCTCAAACTGAGTCAAAGAGCGGCTTACAATGAAAACAAAGCTGAGGCAGGTAAGTTGGATCAGCAGCCTGGGTGGTTGCTGCCAAGGCTGACATTCTTGAGTCCAGTCTGTAGGAGGTCGCTCTGATGCTGACTGTATTCAAAAGTGAATCGGTACCCCAAGATCTGATTGCCCTACCTTACCCACAGGAGGAAGTCCTCAGGTATACCAACTGATGTTATGTAACCCAGCCCTCCAAGTTAATTAATTGGTCAGTGAAAGGTTAAAGCCTGTGATTGGGCAATAGATAGAGGTAGGCGGGTTTTCAGTTACCTGGCTGAGGCTCACAGGTAGAGAGAGAAGAAAGGCATGGAGAGAAGAGGAAGCCACCATGAGAGGAGATGAACCATGAGCATGTGGCCATGTGACTGGGATGTGAATCAGAACAGCTCAAAACCTGTCCAATCTAGGCTCAGTTTGTAAATAAAATACCTGGATTGTGTGCCTTTTATGTGGAGTAGCTAGAACTTATAATCCCATTTACACCAATCCCTTTGGTTTCATATGGTAGGAAGAGACTTGACTTCCGCAAGCTGTCTTCTGATTTCCACACATTCACTGTGGGACATGTGGGTTCACACGGGCACAGAGAGAGAGAGAGAGAGAGAGAGAGAGAGAGAGAGAGAGAGAGAGAGAGAGAGAGGGAGGGAGGGAGAGAGAGAGAGAGAGAGAGAGAGAGAGAGAGAGAGAGAGAGAGAACCACTTTAATAACAATAACAATGATGGTGGTGATGATGATAGTTAAAAAACAATGGGTCCCAAGCTTTGTGGCATCAGAATAAAAATGGAAATGAGATGGGTATTAACCTCTTCTTATTTAAAATACTCCAATGCTTAATTTCTAGACATATTTTTGTAAGGGTGAGAGAGTGAATACATTCAGAGGTTAAGTGAAAATGGCAAGGTAACAGAGTAGGACACTCGTTCCTGTGCGAGCTTCCTTAGGTTCCCTTGGAATGGAAGTTTTGTGTCTGACGGGATCAAATTCAGAAGCTGTAAGAAGACAGCCGTCTCCATGTCAGTGTCTGAGGTCAGATTTAATTTTTCACAGACAGCATGAGTTGGTGTCACCAACGATCGGTGGGATCAACTGAGGCGATACTGGTTTCCCCAACTTCCAGGGACAGGTCAGTGATCTGAAGCTAACGAGTAATACCGCAAAGAGCTGGTATTCCCTGACCATCACCCGGACTTCTGGCAGGCGACAGCCAAGGTTGGACTCTCCTCAGTAGCGGAGGGGAATGTCAACTTTGCTGAGTGTCTCTGCTGTCCTGGCTCAGAACACACAGCACCTGGGTTCACTGCAGGAACTGCGCTTGGCGCATCTTCCAGTTGAACTCAGGTCAAGCCGTATAGTCAAGTGTGAAACGGGCCAGGCTACCTAGATTGCGATGTTCCCACAGCAGCATCCTTGCCAAAGGATCTGATCTTCAGAACTTGTCCTGGGCACCAAGCAGCATCTGACTTTATCACCTTTCCTAGCAAAGCTTAGAAGGCGGAAGCCTGAAGGCTAGCCTGAGTTATACAGTGAGTTGAGGGCTAGCCTGGGCCACTTATTGAGGTCCTGTGTCAAAACAAAAATGAAGACCTGAGTATATGGTTCAATCCTAGAGAGCTCGCTCTTTGTCTTTTGAAAAAGGTTCCGTTCCTTCCCTTTGCTGGGGAACTTGTTCACACGATCGGACATGGCTTTCTGAGCCGATGGAGTCAGGTGTGGCTAAGCCACAGACTGACACTCAAGAGCAGGAGACCGCTTAGAGGTGACTGTCATTTGAGATTCCTGTACACCTGTGCATTACCCAAAAGGCTCTGGTTTGGTTTGTTTGTTTGTGTTTTGGGGTTTTAGGTTGGGGGGGGAGTGCTAGAGACAAATCAGAGTCCATGCCCTATTTTTTTTTTTTTTTTTTTTTTTTTTTTGCCATTTCATGCATGTGAGATCCAGGGCAGATGACCAAACTTTATGGAGTTGCCCTTTGCTCACCTGAACAAGCTTTCCAGGAGCGAGAGACACCATCTGCATGCCCAAAGCGCTGCGTGCAGGAACTTCTTGTTTGTAGTACCTTGGAGAATCCGGGTTTACAGGGAAAGTGAAGACACATCAGCATGGATATGTCAATGGAGGCCTGGAAGGAGGAAGCAACTTGTCAGTCCTCTTGCTGGCCTACAGCACTGACAGTGACCAAGGTCTCCTGCCCACCTCCCTGGGCTCTGACCACCAGTCAGAGTTACTCGTCCATGTTCCTTTAGGATAGAAGGAGGAGGCTCAAGAGACCTCTAGGACCTCTGTGGTTCATCATTGCGAGCAGTGCATCCCAGAGAGTTACAATGTAGCATCCTTCCAGCTCTGCCCACCTAGGGCTCAGCCTGAAGTTTCCTTCCCTCCGGCCCCCTAACTAAGCATTCCTGTTATCGCAGGGTCAAGAAGTGAGTAGAGAAACTGAGCGCAGGCTGCCTCCCTGTAAACCAGCGATTAGCCTTGCATTACAACCATGTTTACAAGGTGCCTGGGATGCCATTAATAGGCAGAGACCTAGCCTCTGTGATTTAGTTCAGGCAAGCCTCAGAGGTGCCCTGGGCAGTTTGAAAGCCAAGAGCACTGTGGCCCGGCTGCTCTGCCAGCCTGGTGGGTGTGTGCTAGAGCTTAAGTACCAAACTTCATCAGCAATGTAATTCCATTTATGCTCTTACATAATTAAATTGAGGCTTGAATTGTGC
The DNA here is from genome assembly GCF_021556685.1 of Rattus norvegicus. NCBI lineage: Eukaryota > Metazoa > Chordata > Mammalia > Rodentia > Muridae > Rattus > Rattus norvegicus. Next base: position 29,355,836 of record NC_141552.1, read on the forward strand.
TTTTTAAAAGATTATGTGACCATATGTAGCCTGAACACTTGCCAGGTTGCAGTAAAAGGGCTTTCCGCAATTCCTTCCTAATAGGTTTGGTCTCTCTTACTTCTTGCTTCTTCCTTTTTCTCTCTCTCTCCCCAAATTGAATCAGAGCCAGCCAGTAGTTAATAAATCCATTGCAGATTAAATATCTGTATTGCAAAAATATGTTTTCAATATACTTTAAAACAAAACTAGAATCTGGTGGAATGTGGGTCCTGTATCAGACAGGTCCTATCTGTGTTACCACATCATTAGGAGGACAATGGCCACCTGCGTCTTAGATGCCTCTTGTAGCACAGGCAGCAAGCTTTAGACTCTGGAGGAAGCAGTGCAATTAGTAAACCGAATTCTGAAAGGAAGGATGAGGAAGGCAATGAACAAAGTCTTCTGTCTACCACTGTGGATGCAAATTCTTCAGCCTTATAGGGAAGATGCATCTCTTGGACCCAGCGACCTTGGGGAATTCGAGAGAGAGAGATAAAAATTTAACCAGAAGGGAACTTTTATAGCAATTAATTTTATAGACAAACAGAAATGCTAATGGCTTCTAATGAAAGCCAGCCCTTGGTTTATAGAACAATCATAGAATCTTGGGGAAAAAAAGCAGAAAGAAAAGGAAAAGCGAGTGGATGCCAAGTCTGAGAACGTTGCCAGCTATTTGTGTGTGGTAGGGAATGGTGGGGCCAGGGTACCGGCCAGGGCTAACCAACCAGGCCTGGGTCTTGGGCATGCGCTCTACCTCGGCGCTGCACCCCTGGCCCTGACTTTTGTTATCGGCTTGATAAAATCAAGACTACTCTATGCATATGCATCAGTTCCTATTAAGTTGCCTCAGCAAATCCGAGTGCCATTAGATAATGAAATCGGGCGAATGTGTTCTGTAGTTCCGGTTAACACCCCGGTGGGTTAATGGTCACTGCCGAGCCCACTTGGAGTCAAAGGCAGACTGTGTGTTCTAAGGACCTCAGACTTGTTTCTTAGCAGATTGCTATTCAAATACAAAGCACTAAATTAAAGTGGTTGTTGTGTCTGAATTCTGTTTTCTCGCGTTCAAGGATAATGGCTGAATGGGTGCTTCTTTTGACCTGAAGCACAGATGTGGGAGGGTCCGGTCAACTCTGTCTGGTAACCAGGCTTACTAGATGCCTGCTCTGCGTGATGTCTCCTCATACTGCCCCAAGTCTACCCTGGCCAGGATATTCTGGATGATTCCAGATCCATCTAGATTACAATGTTCGTTCCTTGCTTAGCTTAGCGTCAGCTCTTTGCCCCGGACTAGAGATTCTCAAAAGTGAACCTCGACTTTGACTAAAGAATCTGAAAATCTAGCAAGACTTTAACCAAGCTTAGGAGCCGAATTTGAACCCCAGGATCCCTCATGGTTGAAGGAGAGAATCGACTACCAAAAGTTGACTTCTGACCAAGAGGCATGCCACGTCAAGTGTGGGTACGTATACAATGTAACAAAATGTAATTTAATTTTTTTTTTAAATTGAGGAAGCCTGGCATAGAAGCAGGTACCTATAATTCTAGCTATTCGAAGACTGAGACTAGAGGATTTCAATTTCAAGGCCAGCCCATGGTATGGATTTGCGGTCCTTTTTTAAAAATAAATTTAAATAAGCAAGTGTTAGGAAAGAACTGAGAAGATAGCTCAGTGCTGGGGTGTTTGCCTAGCGCGTGCGAGGTCCTGGGTTCCATCCCGAGTACCAGAAACAAACTCAGAAACAAGCAAACAAATAAATAAAAATAAATAAATAAAATAAATAATAAATAATAAATAAAGCACGAAGAGAAAGGAAATCAAAGGAAAGGATATGAGAGATGAATTATAATACTTTATATTTTGTGTATTTCTACATACTATCTACTCATATATTCAACACATTCTATTTAACAACAAGACACAGAATCGATTTTACATAAATACCAAGCTTAAATAACAACTGAGGGAACCAGCCCCAAGGAGCCCTGGTCTTGAAGCCCATCTCAGCCTCATTACATGTGAGCCATGGCCCACAGGTCAAGTGCAGCCTATACTTGTAGTGATACTAGAATGCAGTTCATACCTCATTTGAGTGAGTCTGGCTTTTTGCTGTAGGCTGGGGCTGTTGAACAATTACTTGTAAGAGCCTAGTGACCTAGATATATGTCAGTTGGGCCTCTAGGCAAAGCATGTTGGCCCTTTTCTCTGCCCCTTGCAGGACAATAATGACGGTAAGTATGAAATGTCACACAGTATGCTGTAATCCTTTTCAAGGTGGGTGGCAGCTAAGAAGACCAGAAGCCTTGAGACCAGGCTAAGTGTCCGTGGGCTCTCCACCCACCCTGTCTCACAGTCACGGTTCTGTCTATACCCTCCAAAAAGAGGACAAGCAAGTGGTACCTCTTAGGAATCCATTCATAGCATCAAGGTGTTGAAACGATCTGTGAGAAATTTGATTCTTTGAGGATTTAAGATAATGTGTGCCCAAGCCTTAATGTGATAGCTGGCACACAGTAGGCCATCAGCCTTCTTGATGAAGCAGTGACTTATTACAGCCTCTACATCCATTCTCTGTTGTCTGGTATGAGGAGTGAAGTCATGGGTGTTGGTAAGACCTGGGAATTTGGAGGAGTCCTTGGTGGAGCTGTCCAGGGATTCAAGGGCTGTTGTCCTTGTCCCCACCCTCAAAGATACATGTGCCCAAGTCCTTTCTGTTTTGGATTGCTTTGGTTTGAGACAGGGCTTTACTCCCAGGCTGGCCTCAAACTGATGGTTATTCCCTTGCCTCAGCCTCGCAGATGCTAAGATTGTAGGCTTGTGCGTCAAACTTCAGCCTGCAATGATGTCTCAGGTGATCTCTCCGGGCTACCCCATCTGCCTTGAGTCACTGTCCCTCACTTATCCTGAGCTGTCCTTGCTGACATCTCTTCTCTTCTGCAGTTGCCCCCGTGACAGGCTGTGTATCTTTACTCTGCTATGGCATTTCCACTCGTATCCTCCATGAAGAGGACAAGGTGTTCCTGCCAGGTTTGTTCAATGCAGCGTCTCTGACCTTAGAGCCACACCTGGGACACAGCATGTGGGCAGGAAATATCTATGAAGCCAATGAACGTGGATTAAATTACAGGTGTGGGTCCTAAGTGGTTGTTTCAGTCCACATCCCTGGAAAGACTTTCCTGGGGAGACATGAGAGTACCACAAACGCCAAGCAGAAATAGTGGAGTTCTCTGAGTTCTGAGAAAATGGAAGGATTCTGTCTATCAGCACACGATGCTTTGTTCTAAGGAGGATCCGCTTTCATCTAGACCCAATGTCGTCTACTGTTTCCAGGCTTCGTCCTGACAGGTGAGCATACCCAGCAAGCAGGAGGCAGTGCCTTTCTAGCCCTGCTTCCTTTTCCAGTCTCCAGTCAAAACCATTCCACACCGCTCTATGACGTCATCTCGCTCGGCTCCCATCAAGACTCCTCAATCCTATGAGGTCTCACTCTTCTTTCTCCATGATCCTTCAGGATCAAGAGGTTTTGAGCCGTAGCTCCCCCAGCAATGAAGCCTTTTTAGTTTGAGATTATTTTCCTTCAGAGTCTACTGTCCACTAACGTGGGTTGCTTCTGAAAGCCTGTGGCCATCTTGACTGTGTTTCTTTCCCTGGGCCTGCTTCGAGTTTTCCACTGTCTTTTTGGTAACTACTTCTCTTGCCAGCTTCATGTGGTGATTTGAATAAGAATGGTCCCCATAGCCTCCCCCCCCCCCCACCGTGTGTCTGAATACTTGTTCGACTGTCGTTGGAATTGTTTCGGGAGGGTTAGCAGATGTGTGCCAGTGGGGACTTGACCATTCCCAGCCTCCTTTCTGCCTCCTTCTTATGATTCCAGATGAGAGCTCTCAGCTGTTCCTTCCACGATGTCTTCAGTCTGCCACCACGGACTGCAGTCCTCTGGAGCTGTAAGCCCAATTAAATGTTTGGTTTTCTGTTGCTGCAGGTGGTGGTGGTTTTGTTTTATAAGTTGCCTTGGTCATTTTGTCACGGCAACAGGAAAATAACTAATGCACCTCTTTTTGGAGGAACACGACGAACCCTTACTCCTGGCCAGTCCTCTAGTGGACTTCTCTGGGTCTCTGCACTTTCTTCTCAGTAACTTTCCTCACCCTGTCTCTGTCTTACTCTAGTTCTCTCCTGGGCTCTACTTAATTTGCTATTTAACAAGTCATTTGAGCTCTAAATGTCAATGAGTACATTCTTCATAAAGGGGAGGTTCTTAAACAAGGCATTCATAATTCGAAATTTCAGAAGCACCCATATATATTCAACAAATGAGTACACTAAATGAGTGGTGAATGAGATTACAGTGTACCCATCAGTAAACATTTGTGTAACAAAGTAAAATTTATTAAAATAGAACAGGTCCGGGGTGTGGCCCAGAGGTTTCGTTTGTGCTGAGTATGCTAGACCCTGGCTTCAAACCTTAGCAACAAATTCCAAAAAATAATATTAATATAAGAAGTACAAATAAATATTGCAAATGTGATTGTTTTTATGAACATGTGTAAAAGCAAATACATTAAAAATAGAATGGTTATATTAGGATTGTTTTGGTTTAATTCCGAGATGTCTGTCATAGGCTCCTGGTTTGAATGTGTGCCCTGTAGTTGGTGGCAGTAAGCTGTTGAAGGTTATGCTTGGCCCCCATCCCTACCTCCATCATCTGTAATGGTGATTGGCTCTCCTGTGGCACTCCTTCCTGCCACCTTGCTGTTCACCCAAGTGTATGGGACTGAGCCGTTGTGAGGCAAGCAGCAGCCTGAAGCGAGTAGCTAAACAAAGCCTTCTTCCTTGGGTGGATTCTGTCAGCGATTTGAGGATAGCAACAAAAATTCTGAGTGCTCCAAATGTTTTTTCACACAGATGACCTTTCCCCTTCCAACCATTCTATAACTCTGTTGTACTGATTACCTATGAAAAAATCCTCTCTTCCAGGGGCTAGAGAGTTGCTTTAGTGCTTAGGAGCACTGACTGCTCTTCCAGGGGATCTGGGTTCAATCCCTGGCACCAAGAGGACTGCTAACAACAGTCTGTGAGCCCAGTTCCAGAAGATCTGACTTTCTGTTCTGGCCTGCGCTGGCACTGCACACGTAGAGTGTGCAGACGTGCGTGTAGATAAAACACGCATGCACATAAAATAAAAATAGCAACTATAAAAAACACAAGCCTCTTCCTTCAGATACATTTGCTTTCTGAGAGAGTATTTGGATGCAGTCTAAATTGCCAAGATCACGGTCTACACCACTGAGAAGTACTCGCAAACCGAAATCTTAGTCCTTCTAAAACCTGGCATATCCTTTCAACACCAGGGTTGAGTGTAACAAAGTGAGATTTATATATTTGAATGTGTTGTCATGGTTAAGATATTCTTGAATGTGTTTTTCTGATTTTTTTTCCTCTCAAACCTAAGTGAGAGTCATAGTTTGCTCTAAAAACCACTGATTGAAAAGCAGAAACATGGAATTCCATTCTAAAGGCTACAACATAAACAAAACAACAGAAAAAACCATGTCACCAACTGTAGGCCACGACTCAGAGGATGGAAGCTTTCTTTTTCTAAAATTCAAGTCGCTGTTAATTGCTAAACCAAAGACAGTTTTTCTGGATGCTTAAGGAGCAGAAGTCAGTATCAGGTGTCTTCCTCAGACCCTTGGCTTCCTCTTCCCTCCATAGTTTCTCCCTTCCTCCCCTCTTTCCTTCTAGCCTCAGTGGGGTTTACTCCACAGACTTCAAGGTGCCATTTCTGGCTCTGTGTTAAGCCAGCATCCCGTTGTCCTGAAGAAGAGGGTATGGGGGACAGTGCAAACCCCAGGAAAAGGTCAGGATTTTTGATTCTCTGTTACCCTGTTTACTTTCTTGTTTCCGAGGTGTTCCTTGGGTCTGAATAATTTCTGGTCAGACCCTCTTCCTCACACCCAGTGATCAACACGAATGCGCCTCTGTTTCCATTTACTCTGCAGAGGTCACATGCCACGGCTGGTTTATGAGTTTATTCTGCCGTGTATCACTACAGACGGGTCAGTGGGCCAGCGGATGGATGGGCAGCGCTAACCTGCCCATCTATTACTCTTGTCAACTCTGGAAAGGAATTTTTTTTCTTACCTTATGAAAGGCCCATCAGCAATGAATCAGTGAAGTGAAGACGACAGTTGATTTGTGAATTTAGATTCTGTCAAGTGACTCCGCTTTGGTGGGCTGTGCAGATAAAGCCGCCGTCTCGATAAGCTCGCTAGTGCAATTCCACAAAACCAAATTTATTGCGCATTTGAGGAAATCATCCTATTTTAAAATACCATAAATTCTAAATTGAATATTACTTATTCCCATGAATTTTGATTTATATTTTGAATATTTTTAATGGGATGCTAAATAGCCTGGGCTGGAAGTTATGAGCTTATGCATTCCTTCTTGAGGGCTATTGTGACTGAGCAGAATATATTGGCCGTTCTTAGGATTTTATTTGTGTGGACCGGGTGGGGGTGGGGAGAAGATCCACGCACCTGCCTGGGATGCCCTTTGGGGAACGGTGCAGAGACTAAAAAGAAATTACTGGCTGCAGCCTTCCGGCCTCCAAACCGGGGTCTCACAAGGCTGCTGCCGAGCTCAAAAAGGACCTTTTACACCTGCTCAAACCAGTTTACAATGGCTGAGAAAAGCCATAGGGGAACCCAGACTCCCAGGAGAACTCTATCCCTGACCAAGGCCAGAGAGTCCTGAGTGGCCCTGCAATGGCTGTTGCTATGTCCAACACTAGCTCTGTCTATAACTAGAGATTCCACCATCAACCCACAACCCCTCACTCCACAGATAGAAGCAGGAAGCTCCCAAGGACAATGGCAAGAGAAGGACATCTCTTTCCCAGCATACTTCAGGCCACTTCGCTCTCCCATCAATCCAGTCTTCTCTTTGACTGATAGTTACACAGAAATCCTTTTAATTTCAACTGCTGCCATTGAGGCACTGAAGAAAAGGTTCATCCAATTACCTTTCATGGATGAGGAAAATCAAGGAAGAGCCTTACAGTTTGTAATTAAAAATGGACAGCTTTGCAGGGTCCCTACCAGGCAGAGGGCCCCCGGGGGTAGAGTCCCTGGCCTGATGTCCCTGCCTCATCTAGCATCTGGGACCGTGCACAGCAGGGAACTGACAAATGGAACTGTCAGGTGCTGGGGGTGGGGGAGGATCATTGCTTCCTGGCCACACCAGTCCTGGTTCAGAGCAGCAGTCCTTGAATCAAGAGAAACAGATTTAATACGGGTGATGAGGCCCAAAATTGCTCAGTTCGAGGCCAGCCTAGTCTATAAAATGAAACTTTGTCTCAAGCAAACAAAGATAGGAAACAGAAAGCTCCCCTCTCCTCTCCTTAGTAAGGTGGGGTTTATGTTCAGAGAGGACCTGGAAAGGCTGTGTGAGCCTTCAGCTCCACAGAATGCTCTCAGGATGTTGAGAACACTGGCACTTTAGAGATGGAGTTGGCCAGGAAAACCTTTTTTAAGTTCCTGTCAGCTTTCCCCATAGCTTCCAGGATCTGATGCTCTCAAGCCCAGAACCCTCAAATGAGCAATAAGTCCTTGTCATATTTATCCAGCATTTTCTCTTCCCACAGGGCAAAGAAAAAGCACATACGAAAAAGATTTAAAAGAGATGGGGAACTCCCCTAGCCCACGTCCCTTCTCTCTGACCCCTGCGCCTTCAGAGCTAAAGTGGAATATTCAAATTACACATGTAACTCACTGCAGGCTTTAGGCTGAGGACTAGGCTGGGCCTTCTAAGAACACCTTTGGCAGCCTCTCTGGGTCAACTGGTCAACCTCTCAGCCTGGCGGAGTACTCCAAAGGAAGTATGCATAGAGAGTAGGGTTGGGGCAGGGAAGAGAGATGGGGAGCAGAAGAGACAAAGGCTGACAGAAGGGAAGAGAGAGAAGAAAGACTGGGAGAGGGACCCGGGCAGATGCTGTCCTTTGTGTGCCGTAGCTCCACACACTTAATTAAAATCAAGTCGCTAAGTGGACCAGCATTCAACAGGAAGATTAGACTCTACCTTTTGAGAAGAGAAGCGTCAAAGAGTCAGCAGGCTCGTTTTCAGACTGCCACACAAGGTCATAAAGGGAGAAACCTTGACTGTTTCATCAGCATCCAGTGATACCATTTGCTTGGTCAGAGAGCCTTAGAGGCTTTGTTCATAAACAAGGTCCCTGTTGCTCTGAGGAAGGGAAGGGGAAATGTGTGGACATTTCTTCTGTTTGCAATTCCCTGTTTCTTTTTCATGACTGACTGTCTCTGCTCACTCTCTAAGGCCTATACTTCAAACCCATTTCCTTACTGGCTCCTCCACACCTCTTCTTTGCTTATAGCCTACTGTTCTTATGTCCATCCTATGGGGCTGAGGAGGCTCAAGGAAATGGGCAACTGTCTTAATCTAGCATTCTCCAACATGAAATGTGTTACAAGTTTCCCTTTATGGAATCTTATAAAGGAGGGGTTTGTGACAGGCAAGCTTGAAAGGATCCCCTTTCCCATTCCCCTACAATGGGAACAAACAAATGGAGCTAGTGTGGTATATGTGGGCCCTGGTTCGAAGTCTGAGTCAGAAATCTGACCATATCCTCCATCAAGCCATAAATACTTGTGCCTTGTTTTCTCAGCCCTTGAAAGTGCAGTAGAAGTGTTTCTATTGCCCATCTCCCTGCTAACACTGGAATATTCCTGAAAGGCACAATGTGTTAGGAATCTGTAACTATACTAAAAGCTCTTGAGAAGACACACAACAAATGCCCACACTATTCATCCAACTCTAACCGTGGGCTTGTCTTCCATAATTCATTGAAGCTACCCCAACAGTTTGGGAATTACTATTGTAGAAAACTCAAGAATATTATAAAGTACTGGCGGTTCACACCTTTTACCCCAGTGCTTATGAGGAAGAGACTGGCAGATTTCTGTGATTTCCAAGACAGTCTTTTCTCCATAGTGAGTTCGAGGACAACAGGAGCTATATGCTGAGACTCTGTGTCAAGAAGAAGAGAAGGAATAGAAGGAAAAGGAAGAGGAAGAGGAGGAAGAGAAAGAATGAACAAAATTACTTATCCTCCGAAAGGTGGA